>NC_030819.1:14179835-14431368 GCF_001704415.2 Capra hircus
TCCAAAGGAGGCGGATCCCTTCTGCCTGTTTAAGAACTATGTCCAGACATGTGAATCATTGCAGATCAGCAAATATTAAACTCTTAGCTATTTTTTAATAAGCTAAAAATGGCCAAATAAACAGTCTTATTTTATCCATTATCTCTAAAGGGATTGAATCTGCATTTCTACATCTAAATCAAAGAACTGCCAGTGAGTGGCATCTAGTAGACAGTCAAGCAAATACAGCTGCAGAGATAAGTAAGACTGTTCTGTGTAGAGTCTGGACCCAAAAACCTAATTCGACCAAAATTTATTCTACAGTATGCCTATTATTACTCTGTGCCATTTTCATCCTTTTAGCTCACATTACTTAGCGTTGTGCTTTCTTGGCCTTAGTAGTTTTAAAAAAATCCATCTCTTTCGTACCTAGTTTGATTTCCACCATTATGATCGAACTGCTTCTGCCTCCAGCGCTTTGACACCACAGCTCTAAATTTCTTCTATCCAACATGACTCTGGTGACCCACACTTCAGCTTTCCTCTGAAGAAACCATTTGCCCCAGCAAAGGTCACTTTATACACATCTATCCTCCTAGTTTCTAAACTGCATCAAGCACCATAGAAATGTTGCTTGCCAGTCATTACTCTGTTGACTTTCTGTCGGTGATCTAAAATAATCCTGAAAGTACCAGATGAAGCAGCTCAAAGTGGGCAGAATTCTCATGTGGCTTGGGACCAATATCTGGGGTTCAAATCTCCCCCATTTTGCGAGAATTCACTGTGTCCTGCAACTATATTTAGTAAAAACGATAATAATTAATACATACGTACAGATATTGCAAGCTGATTTGTGAGATGTAAAAGGAATTGATTACACAAACTACAAAAATTTCAACTATAACGAAAGCCATTGGTTTTTTCATATGAAATTGTACTTCATTTGCTCTGCACTGCGAGAAAGTAGCAGCAGCCATATTTTCGTTGGCAATAACTTTTTTTTTTAGGCGCTTCCCGGTGGCCAGAGGTAAAGCATCTCCTGCAATTGAGAACACACATTTTATCTCTGTCAGGAAATCCCGGAGAAGGAAGATGGCAAACCCACTCCAGTGATACTTCCCTGCTTGAAATCCCTGCACAGAGAGCCCTGTGCGGCCTACAGCCCAGGGGTTGCAAAGAGATGTACATCACTGAGCGACTAACCAACCTCCCTTTCTTTCTTTCCCTTTATTTGTTCTTTAAGACCACCTTCTGAAATTCACAAAATCTCTATTAATCTGTATGTTTAATACCACTACTTCTCTTACCAAAGCAAAACCACTTTCTTTTTCTTGAGGACAAACAAGATTTTTTCTAAACAAAGATCACCCATAAATCCCACTAATAAAGTAATATCATTGTTACGCATTTTTGAAATATTTTCTTTAATGTATTCTTCTTCTTCATTCTTGTGCAGAATTAGTGTATAATGGCTTCATAGTCATCACATGGAAACTTGTTCAGACTTTTAGTTTGGCGTGTGCTGAAGCTAAATCGAGGATGAGGAATTTGTAGATTGCAAAGTTATTTGAGAAGTCCCAGGACAACACTATGCTGAACGGAGCACGAGGAAGTGAGACCAAGAAAGGAGAGAGCTGCCACAGATATATTACTCAGGTATGTTGCAGGCCTTTACTGGAACACAACGCCTGCCTGGGAAACTTAGGAGACAGTGTTGGAGCCACAAGTCTCAGGTTAGCTTCCCTGCATAAGGCAGTGGGGGTATCTTACACACCAGCTTTCCTGTCTGTCTGTGACTGAAGGTGCGGCCGGGTGGAAGCAGAGGAAGATATTTCAAATTCCCAGCACTCCTTGCTGCCTTGACTGCTTTAGCAGAGGCAACTCAGCGCTGCAGACAAAGGCCCTTCAGGCCCAGAGTTTGCAGAAGTCAGGCCAGCTGACAGCTGAAGCACCGCTTGCAGATTACTGACAGCATTCGGCTCACCCATGTTACTCAAACAGTCTATTTCACACTGGCTATTGAACAGAATCACAGTGGCTGAATGCTCCCAAGGTGATGTCCTGCCAGCTTACTTCTTTTCCTGTTTTTCTGTCCTCTCAGAGCAAATCACAGGAGTTGTGTACATAACACTTTTCCACACCTTCAACACGATTCTCTGCTCAACACATCTTAAAACGCTTCATCTCTTTCTCTTTAAAATTAATGCTTTTCCTAACATACCAAAAAGGCAACTTCTTTTGCCAAATCCAACTAGTACTGTCTCTCTCTAACTCACCAGCCTCTCAGAACAGGGCTCCTGCCTTCTCCTGCTCCCGGTGACTGCTCTTTCTCTCTCGCCCTCAGTACTCCCGGGCGTGGTCCACCTTGTGAGGCTGGACGGTCTTGCGCTCAGCCTTGCTGCGCTTCTCTACTCCCTCTTTTCCCTTCTGTTCTCTGGTATATCTTACTTCTTTAATTGCAAATCCTTAAATAATTGGATAGAAAATGGTGAATACTTTATATAGTAATCCATTGGAATATTCTACATTGAAAAATAAATTGGGAATATTTTTACATTCTTAAAACATCATGTCAAATGAAGCACGCGAAATTTCACTAATGATTTACGACCACTTATAATAAAGCCATGGCTTCCCGTGCTCATCTCGTATAAAATCTGCACTGCAATCGCAGACCTGCGCGTCACCCTGGTGAATATTCCTGGATGAAGCGAACGCCACCCACTACAAGTACTGCCTGCGCGAGTCAATTCAGCACGTATAGTTCATTGGCGCGTTCGCAAGTATCTACAAGCTGACTGAGCAGAATTTCACTTCACCTTCACTTGCGTTAAGGCCATAGTAGAACAAAGCACCTCTATTAACATTCACTTTTTCAGCAGTCATCCTTGGGTAATTTCAGTTCATCAGTAGACATCTGAACACTCAAAGAAGCATCCTAACTTCGCAAAATTAGATCCTGCAAACTCATAATATTCTTAGCAGAATCCTCAGGTTCCTTCTTTAAATCCCTATTAATCTACATTTAAGCGATGAGTGAATAAATATATTTTGAATCAGAACTATAGTAGCGTATTATATAAATTAATTTCCTGTGTGAGTGAAAAAGAGAGTGGTAAGAAAACGCTATTGGAGACACAAGAGAGAGAGAGAGTAGAGGAAAACAACCTAGAATGGGAAACATAGAGATTTCAAGAAAATGAGAGATAAACAAGGAAACATTCATGCGCAAAAGATGGGCTTAAAAGACAGAAATTTGTAGAAGCAGAAGCAATTATATAAGATGCAAGAATACACAGAAGAACTTAAAAAAAGATCTTCATGACCCAGATAACCACGATGGTGTGCTCACTCACCTAGACCCAGACATCCTGGAATGTGAAGTCAAGTGGGCCTTAGGAAGTATCACTAGGAACAAAGAGTGATGTGATGAATCCAGTTGAGCTATTTCAAATCCTGAAAGATGATACTGTTGAAAGTGCTGCCATTCCATATGCCAGCAAACATGGAAAAATCAGTAGCAGGCCACTAGACTGGAAAAGGTCGTGTTTGCATTCCAATCGCAAAGAAAAGCAATGTCAAAGATGTTCAAACTACACCCATAACTGCACTCATCCCACACACAAGTAATGTATGCTCAAAATTCTCAACAGGCTTCAAGACTACAAACGATAACTAAGTGCCAGATGTTTAAGCTGGATTTAGAAAAGGCAAAGGAACCAGATATCAAATTGCCAACATCTATTGGATGAAAAAGCAAGAGAGTTTCAGAAAAACATCTACTTCTGTCTTATTGATATCTATCTGTCTTATTGCTCCAAAGCCTTTGACTGTGTGGATCACAAAAAACTGTGGAAAATTCTGAAAGAGATGGGAATACCAGGCCATCTGATGTGCCTCCTGAGAAATCTGTATGCAGGTCAAGAAGAAACAGTTAAACGGACTTGAACAACAGACTGGTTCAAATCGGGAAAGGGGTACGTCAAGGCTGTATATTTATGGTTAATTGCAGCCATTTAAATTAAAAGACGCTTACTCCTTAGGCAGAAAAAGTTTCACGACCCATACCTTAGATAGCATATCCAAACAGCAGACATTACTCTGCCACACAAGGTCTCCGTTCAGTCAAGGCTATGGTTTCCCATATCATTATGATGTGAGAGTTGGACTGCTGAAGAAACCTGAGCCGCTGAAAATGATGTGGAACTGTGCATGTTGGAGAAACCTTGAAGTCCCTTGACTGCAACGGAGCATCCAACCAGCATCTCTAAAAGCCGAGATCAACCACTGGATTTCTTTGAAGGAATGATGCTAAAGCTGAAACCTCCCAGTACTTTGGCCACGTCATCCGAAGAGCTTAATACTCATTTGCAAAGACTCTGTATGCGGCGAGGATTGGGCATACGGAAACGGGGCGACAGAATCAGATGGCTGATGCATCACTGACTCAATGACACGAGTTGAGGAATCTGAGAGTCCGTGACGGGCAGGAGACTGGCGTGCTGCCAATTCATGGCTGCAAAGAGTACCGAACGAACTGACGGACTGTAACTGAACTGATAAGTGTATATAAATAAACAATCTAAAACCCTTTACCATTTCATACTCCCCCTAACAGTATTGTCTAACCCACATAATGGCATTAATATGTTATAGTGATATCAAATAGTTAATTAAGTTTTCATATTCTGCCAAATTCTGATGAGGAGGACGCACCTAGCAATATCATTTTCAGAAAAGGTCCATAAAAAATTCAATACTTTCTGTTTAAATACTTACACTGATGACTTTATTTCTCTGTCCCCATTTCAATGAAAGCCTTCACGCAACAGGCGTGACTCTTAGAATGAGATTCCCACACACAGTACTATGATGCTGCGGAAGGTAGAAATACATTACATTCAGCGCAATTTGCTACTTTAATACCCAAGCGTCCCTGAGAGTGCAACTGAACAGCTAGACGTATAAAACCAAGCAGAAAGTCTCTTCTCAGAAACCACAAAATCTTAAATTCTTTAGGTTTAAAAAAAATTACTTCAACTTTTTAAGTACCTTTAATGTTATATGAGCTATCAAATATAGATAAATGTTAATAATATGCCCCTAGTACAAATTAATTTTAATAGACTATATTTCTTACCCTCAATTCTATTTCTCTTAATTTCCATGAAGTTATTTCTTAATAAACAGAAATTATAGATCAAGCAAAATGACTTGATTTCAATGGCGTGGAAAGAGTTATAACCTCTGTAGTGTTTATTTAAGATCTCCCTGTAGCTTCAAATGGCAAAAACTGCCTGTGAGGCCAGGGAACCAGGTCTCAATCCCTGGTTTTGCGAATTCCTTCTTTAGAAGGCGTATGCACATCCAATCCATATATTCTTGCCTGGAGAATCCATGACAGAGAAGCTCTGGCGACTTCAGTTTTGTGTGTCGCAAGAGAGTCAGACACGTCACTAATGACCTAATACCAGGTTTATCAGCTTCATTGTTTAAAAATTGACAGATAAAGTAATTTTTCTTAATTTTCTTGATTAAATTGAAGAAATATCATATCATTTATAAGTCTAAAGAAATACTATAAGGATCATAGGGATATTTATAATATGAAACTAATCTATAACTTAAAATCTCCATTACCTCTATTATAACACTTCATTTTAAAAATTTTATTATTTGCTTATTTAATTTTGCCATGCTGTCCGTCTTTGTCCCTACACTATGACTTCTCTGCCTTGCAGTGCAGTGCTGCTCTTCATTTTCGTGCATGGCTTCTCATTGCAGTGGCTCTATGTTGTTGGAGCACAGCCTAGGCGCACATGCTTCAGAGCTATGGTGGTGACTCAGTAGTTGCCAAGTGCAAGCTCTAAGACCTTGCAGGTACATGCCTGTGATCTTCTGATGGCACGATAGAACCCATGCTCTCCTGCCTGTGGCAGGCAGTCTTCTTAACTACCTGACGACCATGGAAGTTCCAACACTTCATCTTTTGAGATGTATAATAGTCTCAGTGTCTCACAAGCATTCATAGATTTTTCTCCTGGGGAGTGGGGCGACAATGCCACAAGATTTCCTTTACTCCCCTGCCCCACCACCCCATAGCCTCCCCAACTATCACATAGAATGAAAATTGCTACATCTGATGAAACTATAGACACACATCATTTCCATCCAGCCCCCCCCTTGTTCATCGGTCAGTCTATGTCCGACTCTTTGGACCCATGAACGCAGACATGCCAGGCCCTCTCTTCCATCACCGCACTCCCGGACTTCACTCAATTCACGTCCATTTGACTCACGTGAATCATCCACCATCTCATCCTCTGTCCTCCCCTTCTCCTCCTGCCCCCAACCCATCCCACCCATCAGAGCTCTTATCCAAGAGTCAACTCTTCCCATGAGCTTGGCCCAACGTACTGATTTCAGCTTAGATCATTCCCTTCCCAAAGAAATCCATGGCTATCTCCCAGAATGAACTGGTTAGGCATTGCATCTCCTTGCAGTCCAATCGACTTCTCAAGAGTCTTCTTCCATAAACCACACATATCAAAAGCATCAATTCCTTGCAGCTCTCACTTCTTTACATTCCAACTCTCACATCATACATGACTTACTAGAAAAACCATACTTTGATACTAGACTGATCCTTGTAGCAAACATAATGTCTGCTTTTCAACTATGCTATCTAGTGCTCGACTACACTTTTCTCAAGAGAAGGCATCTTTTAATTCAGTGCTGCAGTCACCATGCCCAGTGATTTCGAAGCCAAGATAATAAAAGTGTACACTGTTCATCTTCCCCATCTATTTCCAATGAAGTTGATGACAGCCATTGCCATGAAATCTTCGTTTTTCCTGAATCTGAGCTTATAAAGCCAACTTTTTCACTTCTCCTCTTATCACTTTCATCAAAGAAGGCTTTACATTCTCTTCACCTTTCTGCCCCATCAAGTGTGTCATCTGCATATCTGACGTTATTATATTCTCCCGGCCACTGCAAATCCATAGTTTACATTCAGTCCTCACTCTTGCCTTGTGTGCATTCCATCGCTTATAGACAAATGTATGATAACATTGCCATCTCTGTGGATATTGCAGCAGTATTTTCATTGCCCTAAAAATCCCCTGTACCTTCATCTACTCATCTCTCATTCCCACCTCCACCCTCTGGAAACACGACTTTAAACTGTCTCCCATAGTTTGCCTTTTGTCATATAGTTAGAATCATTACAGCATGTAGCCTTTCAGCACTGATCCTTGTTTACTTATAAGAGCATTTATTGTTCCTCTGTGTTGTTCATCGCGTGCGCTAGCTCATTTCTTTTTAGTAGCTGAAAGCTACCAACTGCCTGAGAACCAGTTTCCATCACCTGTTGAGCAATATCATGCATGGCTTCCAAAATTTTGTAGTTTGATAGTACCCCTAAGATATTTTATACGCGTTCAAAAAAAAATTGGTTTCTCTTCCTTAAAAAAACATCTAAATTACATAATGAGACCAGCGCTTACTTCAAATATGCATCCAAACCCAGACTGAATGTCAACCTCCTTCTTTCATTTCATCCCTTCTCATATTTACATTAACTTTATTGTTAATACTAGCATATCAATTCTTTCCCATCTCTAACTTTCTTAAACAGGAGGAAAACTGTAATACAACACCTAGGTGATCTACAAAGAGCGGCCATTATGATACGAGATGATTGTTTTATGGACAGCTGAACAAAGTTGACCTATAGAGAGATGTCAAGCTTTGATACCTCAGTTGCTGCGCTGAAAGTATACCTAAATTTGAAATAAGCAAAAGTGGTTTGATTTAGCAGAGTAAAGTTAAATTATGACCCAACAGACATCTAGATGCCTGTGCTAAAATAGCCTCCCCTGGCTGTTTTGATTAATGAGTAGAAACTAAGTCTCTTGGCTGTTGCAGAATGATAAATGACATTCACATAAAGGTATCAAAACTTTTAGTCCAGGATTTGGTCTCAGTGGTGTCTCTCATGTGATACAAGCAAGCTATACCACATAATTTGATTCTGAACTTTGTGTGGCTACATGACATGGAGTTAAATGGATCCTTACAAATCAGCTCATTTGAAGAGGTGGCACCTCTGGCTCTCGGACCAAAACTACCAGCTTTGAACCAAAGGCCAGTTGCTGTTTCCCAGTTGCTTCTTTTCTAAAGCTATCATCTTACTGTGGATCTTCCATCTGGTAGATTGTTGTCAAAAGTAAAATGTCGTCATCACACAGAATCCAGAGAAACGCACTGCAGGAAGTAAAACAAACAAACCCCTTCCCTGCCCACCTCCCCCCGCCAAAAAAAATAAAATAAAAACTATCACTTTGATCTCGATTTCTCTGTGTGGTAGACTCTGGTCAATAGTAAAATACCATCACCAGGCAGAATCCAGCAAAACCTAGTACAAAGTAAGAATCCAGAAAGAACCTGCAGTTGAGTCAGAAAAAGGTATTAGCTGTCAGTGCAGTAAAGATAGGTCAATATAACATGTCAATATACAGCAGGCTGATTCTGAGTTGAAAGGTGATACACAACACGTTTTGCCATGAAAGAGAAATGAAGGAATGGGAACGGCCAGCAGAGCCTAATAGCTTTTTTGCCAGAATATCTCACAACTTTTTTGCCTTCATCAGTACACTCTCAGCATCCAGCTTTTTTAAGATCTTCTCCCATTTTGATCACTGTTCAAAGCTTTCAATACCATTTTTGCTGTTGTTGTTCTAGGTCTTTGTTGCTGCCTGGGTTTTCTCTAGTTGTGGTGAGTGGCGGCTACTGTTTGTTGTGAAACATGAGCTATTCATACTGTTCATGGGGTTCCCAAGGCAAGAATACTGGACTGGTTTGCCATTCCCTTCTCCAGTGGACCATGTTTTGTGAGAACTCTCCACCATGACCCGTCCATCTTGGGTGTCCCTACATGGCATGGCTCGTAGTTTCATTGAGTTAGACAAGGCTGTGATCCATGTGATCAGTTTGGTTAGTTTTCTGTGATTGTGGTTTTCTTTCTGTCTGACCTCTGATGGATTAGGATAAGAGGCTTATGGAAGCTTCCTGATGAGAGAGATTGATTGTGAGGGAAACTGGGTCTTGTTCTGATGGGTGGGGCAATGCTCAGTAAATCTTCGAATACAATTTTCTGTTGATGGGCGGGGCTGTGTTCTCTCTCTGTTGTTTGACCTAAGGCCAAACTATGGTGGGGGTAATGAAGATAATGGTGACCTCCTTCAAAAGGATTTGTGCACACACTGTTGTATTCAGTGCCCCTGACCCAGCAGCAGGCCACTGCTGAGTCACGCCTCTACTGGAAACTCCTGGATACTCCAAAATCTAGCAGAATTTCTGAGGGTCAGTAAGCTGGGAGCAGCTTGGCTGGGTGATCTGGCTCAGAGTCCCTCATGAGGCTATAATCAGATACACGCTGGAGCTGTAGCCATCAGAAGGCTTCTCTGGGGCCTCACTCAAAATTCTCAAAATTTTCCAAGCTAGGCTTCAACAGTACATGAACTGAGAAGTTACAGAGGTTCAAGCTTGATTTTAAAAAGGCAGAGGAACCAGTGATGAAATTGCCAACATCCGTTGGATCAAAGAAAAATCAAGAGAATTCCAGAAAAACATCTACTTCTGCTTTCTTAACTATCCCAAAGTCTTTGACTGTATGGATCACAAGATACTATGTAAAATTCTTCAAGAGATGAGAATACCAGACCATCTTATCTGTCTCTTGAGAAAGCTATATCCAGGTCAAGAAGCAACAGTTAGAACCAGACATGGAACAATGGACTAGTTCCAAATTGGGAAACGAGTATGTCAAGGCTGTATATTGTCACCCTGCTAATTTAACTTATATGCAGAGTACATCATGCAAAATGCTGGGCTGGATGAAGCACAAGCTGGAATCAAGATTGCCGGGAGAAATATCAATAACCTCAGATATGCAGATGACACCAGACTTAAGGCAGAAAGTGAAGAGGAGCTAAAGAGCCTGTTGATGAACGTGAAAGAGGAAGATGAAAAATCTGCCTTAATGTTCAACATTCAAAAATCGAAGATCATGGCATCTGGTCCCATCACTTCATGGCAAATAGACAGGGAAACGATAGAAACACTGACAGACTTTATTTTCTTGGGCTACAAAATCACTGCAGGTGGTGACTGCAGCCATGAAATTAAGAGCTGCTTGCTCCTTGGTGGAAAAGCTCTGATCAACCTAGATATCATATTAAAAAGCAGAGACATTACTTTGCTGACAAAATTCTGTCTAGTCAAAGCTGTGGTTTTTCCAGTAGTCATGTATGGATGTGAGAACTGAACCATAAAGAAACCTCTGAGCGCGAGAGAATTGATGCTTTTGAATTGTGGTGTTGGAGAAGACTCTTCAGAGTCCCCAGGACTGCAAGGAGATCAAACTAGTCAATCCTAAAGAAAATCAGTCCTGAATATTCACTGGAAGGACTGATGCTGAAGCTAACATTCCAATACTTTGGCCACCTGATGTGAAGAACTGACTCATTGGAAAAGACCCTGATGCTTGGAAAGATTGAAGGTCAGAGGAGAAAGGGAACAGAGGATGAGATAGTTGGATGGCATCACCAAGCAATGGGCATGAGTTTGAGCAGGTTCTGGGAGTTGGTGATGGACAGGGAAGCCTGGCATGTTGCAGTCCATGAGGTCACAAAAAGTCGGATATGACTGAGTGCATGAACTGAACTTAACAGGCTTTTCATTGCAGTGACTGCTCTTGTTGCCAAGCATGCGCTCTAAGCACACAGGCTTCAGTAGTTGTGGTGCTTGGGCTTAGTTGCCCCTTGGCTGCATGTGGGATCTTCCTGGACCAGGGGTTGAACCTGTGTCCCCTGCATTAGCATGTGGATTCTTATCCAGTCTACCGCCAGGCAAATCTAAAGCACTTCTCTAAAAATGATTCATGATTTATTCAATCATTTTGCTTTTGCTGAGCTTAGAAGTTAGGATGTTTCTAAATTCTAATGTTATAATAAGCACTGCTCTGAGAAACATGAAAGTGAGAGTTAGTTGCTCAGTCATGTCGGACTCTGTGATCCCATGAACTATATCCTGCTAGGTTCCTCTGTCCATGGAATTCCCCAGGCAAGAGCACTTCCTGGAATGGGTTGCCATTTCCTTCTCCGCAGGACCTTCCCTATCCAGGGATTGAATCCTGGTCTCCTGCATTGTAGGCAGACTATTCACTGTTTGAGTATTTGTACATAAGTAGCTGTTTATAGCTGACTTTTTATCTTCGTCATCTTCAAAGCGGAAATCTTATTGAGTTGCAAAGAATGAACAATTTTAAGGCTCTTAAAAATAAATATTGTTAGATTATTTTATGAAAAAACTATTCTAATTTATATTTTGCCAATAATATACTACAGTGCCTCTTAGACTTTGCCTTCATTAAGATGGGGTATTCTGGTTTTTCTTTCTTTCTTTTTTTTTTTTTTTTTGATGGCTACTCGGCCTCTTTATTTCGCTGAAAAACATTTGAAATGTGAAAATGTGTGACACAATCAGCGTCAGCACCATCACGAAACATCCTTAGTTTATCAGGGTAAGAATGAATGTGTTTGTTTTATTTTATTATTTTGCTGAAATTTCCTTTTTACCTATTCTTTTCCTAGATTGTGAGCCTAATGAAAATAGGAACTTCAATTTTTCAGGTATATTCTTCTCCGAGGACATCTTATCAACTTTTAACAGTTTCTGGACAACTCATCTCAGTAATGGACTAGTGTTTCCAATGAACTGAAAACAATGGAACAAGGTTCCATTATTATTATAACATCTAAAAGGAAGATCAAATAGAATATATTGACAGAAAACAAGGAGTTTTGTTTAAGTTTTTATACCAGAACTCTCTGTAAAAGTGTCATAATGCAAATATGTCTGAGAGCCAGTGGGAAGTGACAGAAGTAATTCATTACTAGCAACAAAGTTCTGAAATGTGAGGATGATTTCTTTTCATGAATTAGATCACATTCAAGGTTTTTATGTACAGAAGAGGATGCTAAGAAGTTTCAAAAGATCTTAGTTTAAAAAAAAAAAAAAAGACAGCAGAAACTAAGGGGACTGAATGTATTTGTCAGTTTGGAGATGGCTAATTATGGTCCTGAGATAGTTGTGGGGACCGGACAGAACAGTCTGGGGCCGACTGACAAGGAAGTCACTAGACTTCTAAGTGCAGCAACCAATTCTTTTATTTTTGAGTAGCTGAGTGTTTACAGCACTGGAAAACGTGGGGAATGTAAAAGAGAACTGTAAATCAGGACAAGTCTGGTACCATACATTGTGGATTGCATTATCTGAGAGAGAGCTAACACCAGAAAGGTAGGTAATTGAAAAATTAAAATTTTCAGCTCTAATCATTCTTCTTTTTTGCAACAGAAAATTTCAAACATGCATGAAATAGCAAGAAAATAGTGTAATAAATTCTCATCATGCCCATCAATACAAAATTATCAACACCTTGCCATTCTTAGATGTTTGACTCATAAAAAAAAGTCTGAATACATTAAAGGTTTCTTTAAAATCAATCTCCCCTCTGGCATTAAGGTATAATTGACAAATAGTATATATATTTAGATGTTCAACATGATGACTTCATTTACATATACATTGTAAAATATTCATCACAACTGAGAGAGTCAATTCCTAGATAGGTTGCTAAGAAGTCCAGGGTCCCCAAGGAGGAGAAAGGGGTCTGGAGCCCTAAAGAAGAAGAAAGGGGTCTGGGGCTCTCAAGGAGAAAAAGACAAACTTTTTTCTCCTACATCCCTTTGTGGTAGTCAGTATAACAATGTAGCTTGCTCCAGGACATGTGTCTCCTTCTTGAGAACCTCCTGACTAATCCTGTCATCTTCCAATGTGTGTTGTGGGAGTGGGTCTAGTGAAATATATAAGGCTTTGATACGACTGCCTAGTGGGGCCACTCTCCATCCCCCCTCCCCTTCTGATGTCTATGTCAGAAGATTTCTCTGTCCCTTTTCATAGCTTAATAAAACTCTGCTACAAAAAAGCTCTTTAGTGATCAAGCCTGGTCCTTGGCCCGAAGCTAAATCTTCTGCTTCGGAGATCACAAATTTGACGCCATTCACCGTAAGCTATCACAACCAAGCCAATCAACATGTCCATCATTTCACACTTTTTCCATTTTTCTTTTTTTTCTTTCTTTTTTATGTTGAGAACTACTACTCTTTAAGCAAATTAAAGGTACACAGCAATATTATCACATTGCTGTACACCAGTTTTCTGGAACTTACCTTTTCACCTTCCATAACTGAAGCTAAAAGCTGTCATTAATAACACCAATCTTAGCTAAGGTATATGAGAAATTATTAAAGAATAATATGGTGATATTGTTGTAGGTACAAAAATTCTGATATTTCTTCATTTAGAGTAGAAGGGAAGAGACACTGTTGAGCAGGTGACTAAACACTTCTGAGTAGGAGCCCAAGATTTTGTTCATTCAGTCCTGCAGTCATTCATTCATTCACACAGCATATTCTAGGCACTTTTCACACACACTGTCCATGTACCAGTGAGACAACCATGTTGAACCCCAAACTTGGGTCCAAGACCTTGGACAAGTGCTGTCCTTGAGCCTCATCTTTCTCACCTGTCTTCCTGACCAAGACATTGTTAGACTTGAAACTGAGGTAAGGTCCCCAGAAATATATTTTGTGACATATGTCACTGTTACTTATCTAAGTTTTGAAAGCATGATGAAAGAAATTAGGAGGCAGTTTCCCTCCCCACAGACTCCCCTTTCCCAATCTAAGAGGGCAGCAAAAAGCTCACAGAGGTTCCCTCACAATGCAACGAGTGAGATGTCACAGGACATCTCACATGGGCTGATCATGCCTTCTGCCAGCTTTCTCCAGGCCTTCCCTGCAGCCCATGGGGAGCTTCGGAGCAGCAGAGGAGGGCAGAGCCTGAGCCTGCCCTCTTCACCTTCTGGGTGAGCGCCTGGGCTCAGAATAGGAGTTTCAGCAGAATTTGCAGCCAGGTTAGCCTACCCTCCTCCATTCAAAGAGCCGGTGGCCTTACCTCCCACTTGCACGTGGCTCCTGGAAGCTTTGGGCTGACGGCCTCTTCGTCCTGCAGCCCCACACACGGCCCTACTTCTCCCAGAGCCCTGACAGCAGGGCAGAGCCAGTGACCCGGAGGCGACCCGGGAGGTTGCGCAGTCCCGGAGGCGGAGACCTGGCGGGCGGTGGGTGCTCCACCCCCAGAAGCTTGTTGTTCTCAGGGTTCACCCAGCAGACCCCGAAGGCGGATTGGTCTCCAACATCCCCCCAGTCTCCTCCAGGAGCAGCGGAAGCCTCACAGCGGCCAGAGTAGCGCAGCGCCGCTCCAAGCCCGCCCCGGCCGGCCGGCACGATGCCGCTGCTGTACCCGAAGGTGAAGCCCAACCCGCTGCAGAAAGCAAACCTCTGCTCGCGCCTGTTCTTCTGGTGAGTGGCCCCCGGCCGTGATACGCAGTAGTCATGGAGTCCTCCGCTGCCGCGCATTTCGGAAACAAGTGTGGACCCTCCCAATGCTGTCCTGTTCCCTTCTGCACCCTGGGAAGGCGGGGCAAGGCTGGGCAAGGAAGTGGGGAGCAGGGGTGGGGAGGGGACCCGGTGACCTGGTGGCGGAGTTACAGGGTCTCCGTGCCTTGCCGCTGGCAGCCCCTCCAGAGCCAGAAAACAGGAAGCTGGAAGGCTGCCCTGGGGGAATCAGCCCAGAGGGAAAATGCACTGAACACCTGGTCTCTACTCTTACTGGCTTCCCCTGATCTGCTCAGGAATTCCCAGTTCTGAACTGAAACGTCATGCCTCCACCCCCTACCCCTGTCCCCAGCCCCAAGCAGGCAGCTTATGAACAGCTTCCTTTATCTAATTAGTGCCCTGGACCTTTGTTGTTCAGTCGTTCAGCCGTGTCCGACTCTTTGCAACCCCGTGGATGGCAGCACTGCCGGTCTCTGTCCCTCCCCATCTCTGGAGATTGCCCAAATTCACGTCCATTGCATCTGTGATGTCATCTATATATCTCAATCTCTGACACCCTCTTTTGCCCTTAATCTTTCCCAGCATCAGATGCTTTTCCAGTGAGTCATCTGTTTGCATCAGATGACCAAAATACTGGAGTTTCAGCTTCAGCATCAGTCCTTCCAAAGAATACTCAGGGTTGATAGCCTTTAAGATTGACTGGTTTGATCTCCTTGCAGTCCAAGGGACTCTCAGAAGTCTTCTCCAGCACCACAGTTCGAAGGCATCAGTTCAGTGCTCCACCTTCTTTGCCATCTTTCAGTAATGTCCCCACCTTTTCCCACATGCCCCCTGTGACAGTGTGTTCCAGCTCCACTGGGTTCCCTCTGCCCCCATGTCTATGACCATGTATTTCTTTCCCTCTCCCTTTCTCCCTGTGTGGCTCTCACTCTATAACCTGGTTCCTAGTTGTGGCAAATTTCACGTGGGTAAAAAAATGAAAGGTTTTTTATTTAATGATTGGGAACACTATTCTTGAACACGTTTTGCTTTTGCCCGGAACACACAGTCAGGACTGGAGGATTTATTTGATCGGCCCCTTTCCTTATTGTGGATATCTCCATTTCCATCTTTGAGGATCACTCTGGGGATAGAGTCCCTGAAGCCTGTGAGGTCTTTCCCAATCTCTAGACTTCAGAGAAGCAGTGCATCGTCTTGATGCAGGTGGTCCTGCCCAGGAATCATTTGGTCCTGAAACCACTGAAGGGTCCCTGAGCCCAGAGGAAACACACAGATGAAAAACAGCTCAGAGAGTTGCAGTTCTTAACTAAGGTGTTCCATGTAGTAGCTGGGGCCACTAACTATGTGGTCCTAAACCTTTGGGCTTTAATCACACTTGGATGATTACTAGTTGTTTTATTTCTGGACCCTAACCCATTTATATTTCCCAAATTTCCGGTATTTCCTTCTGTTATGGGGCAGCCCGGGGGATCTCCAGGGATTGGGAGCTCTATGCTTGTTTTGATGGTGGTGTATTTAGGCTGTGTAGCTTCATCTCTTGGCCATTTGGTGGCCCTTAAGGAAAGAGGGCCTAGAAGAAGGAATATGGGTGTGGTTACTGTAAATAATAATAAAGTAGAAAAAAATTCTTAACTTCAGGCAGGGCAAGGAACTTTCCAAACACCTTCTGTTTGTGAATTTTCAAAATGTGTGTACCTGAAAATGGGAAGGTGAGGACTTTTCATTGATTTGGGTAGGCACCCATTTCCAGTTTTCCTGCTGGAGGGAAAGGCACTATTACCGCTTATTTTATTCTTGAAGGCACTGAAGCAGAGATGTTGAGTAAGTTGCTTACGACCACACAGCCAGTAAGTAATGGAGCAGGATCTCAAGTCAAGCAGTCTGGCTCTGAAGACGATGTTCCTTGTATATGTAACTGATGTCACAAATTGGTCTCCCGCCTTGTGCTGGGCTCCTTGCCTAGGCTAAGACCCCTTATTTTGGCTGAAGAGGTTGCTTTTCCACAGCTAATAACTAAATTCCCACAGCCAATAACTAAATTGATGGTCAGACTGGAACAGCACAAGTTTTATTCAGCGACAAAAGAGTGGAGAAGTGAGAGCTTAGTTCACAAATCAACTTCTCAACCCAATTTGGGTCAAGGTAAAAGCAAGGAAATTGAATCAAGAGAGGGAGGAATATTCATGACTTATCTGAGAACAAGGGTGTGGTTTGGACCTGAAACTGAGGCAACACTCATTTTTAGTCCTTGTGTGGGTTGTTGTCATGACCATTGCCAGCTATCACAGCCTGGGTTAGTATGCCAGTTAATATACTAATATATTACAGCGAACGCACAAATGAGGCTCAGGGCCTGGGGCAGGTTAGGTTTTTCACCATTTGGGGCCTGAAAGTGAGTTAGTCACACAGTCGTGTCCAACTCTTTGCGACCCCGTGGAATGTATCCAACCAGCTCCTCTGTCCGTGGAAATCCCCAGGCAAGAGTACTGCAGGGGGTTGCCATGTCCTTCTCCAATTTTGGGCCTAGCTAGTTCTAACCAGTTTTTTTCTCTGTAACTTTCTGATTTGAGCCTGAGACAGACAAAAACAGGAAGTGAAAGTGAAAGAGTTAGTCACGCAGCCATATTCAACTCTTTGAGAACCCACGGACTGTAGCCTGCCAGGCTCTTCTCTCCATGGGATTCTCCAAGCAAGGATACTGAAGTGGATAGCTAAAATAAATATGATTGTTAGCTGGCTAAAGTCCCAATTCTCACACCCAGATAAAGACCACTTAAACTAATGAGGCAGTTGGGGATACACAGACCAAAAAGCAGGAGGAGAATAATTGTAAGGGGTCCTAAGAATGGCAGAAGCCCAGGAAGCTGAGATTGCCCTTTTGATACTGTCCCAAATTTGTTCAGTTCAGTTCAGTTCAGTCGCTCAGTCGTGTCCGACTCCTTGAGACCCTATGAATCGCAGCACGCCAGGCCTCCCTGTTCATCTCCATCTCCCGGAGTTCACTCAGACTCATGTCCACTGAGTCCATGATGGCATCCAGCCATCTCATCCTCGGTCATCCCCTTCTTCTCCTGCCCCCAATCCCTCCCATCATCAGAATCTTTTCCAATGAGTCAACTCTTCGCATGAGGTGGCCAAAGAACTGGAGTTTCAGCTTCGGCATCATTCCCTCTAAAGAAATCCCAGGGCTGATCTCCTTCAGAATGGATTGGTTGGATCTCCTTGCAGTCCAAGGGACTCTCAAGAGTCTTCTCCAACACCATAGTTCAAAAGCATCAATTCATCAGCGCTCAGCCTTCTTCATAGTCCAACTCTCACATCCATATATGACCACAGGAAAAACCATAGCCTTGACTAGACGGACCTTAGCCGGCAAAGTAATGTCTCTGCTTTTGAATATGCTATTTAGGTTGGTCATAACTTTTCTTCCAAGGAATAAGTGTCTTTTAATTTCATGGCTGCAGTCAACATCTGCGGTGATTTTGGAGCCCAAAAAAATAAAGTCTGACCCTGTTTTCACTGTTTCCCCGTCTATTTCCCATGAAGTGATGGGACCAGATGCCATGATCTTCGTCTCCTGAATGTTGAACTTTAAGCCAACTTTTTCACTTTCCTCTTTCATTTTCATCAATAGGCTTTTTAGCTCCTCTTCACTTTCTGCTATAAGAGTGGTGTCATCTGCATATCTGAGATTATTGATATTTCTCCCGGCAATCTTGATTCTAGCTTGTGTTTCTTCCAGTCCAGCGCTTCTCATGATGTACTCTGCATATAAGTTAAATAAGCAGGTTGACAATATACAGCCTTGACATACTCCTTTTCCTATTTGGAACCAGTCTGTGGTTCCATTTGTTCAGGCAGCGCCCTTCTTGTTCTGAGTATTGGATCAAGTGACTTTCTCTTTGAATTTTTATTGGAGTATAGTTGATTAACAGTGTTGTGTTAGTTTTTGCTCTATAGCAAAGTGAATCTCTTATACACATACATATACACACTTTTTAGATTCTTTTCCTATGTAGACCATTACAAACTATAGAATAGAGTTCTCTGTGCTATACCGTAGGTCCTTCTTAGTTATCTGTTTTATATATTACAGTGTGTGTATGTCAATCCCAGTGTCCCAATTTTTCCCTCCTCTCACCCCCTGGTAACCATAGCTTTTTTTTTTTTTCCCTACACCTGTGACTCTAAGTCTATTTTTTAATGAGTTCATTTATAGCCTTTATTTATATTCCATATATAAGTGATATCATATGATATTTGACCTTCTCTGTCTGCAAGCAGGCTTCTCTAACCGTCAGGTTACACTGTCTTCTACTTGACCACTCATGTTAACATAGAAACAACAGGAACTAGTTGCAAGGGCAGAAACTCCTCCTTGATCAGCCAGAAGGTGATCAGGAGCTATGCAGTGGTCGTTGTCATGTGGACCAGAGGCCCAGTGAAAATTTCATATTTCTAAACTTAGAGCTGGGTTCTTTAGTTGCCCAGGCCAATGTTCGAGTGCCCTTTTTTTGTTATTTTTGTTTTTTTTAGTAGCTTTGGCTTTATAAATTGTTCCTCGTTGCTAGGCTCACCAAGGATGCTACAGGGGCGACAGCTCCTTCCATTACCAGTCCAGTCCAGCTCCCTCTTGACGAGATGAATGGCTCCATTTAGATGGGAGGTAGGGTGAGTGTAATTAAAATCTCAATGTGACCTGGATCAGGGTGTGCGCCTTAAATAGCCCTGTATCCACTAGTAGAGTTTTCTTGGAGACAGTTGATAGCCCACTGTGGGTGGTCCCTGCCCCAGGGATCTCCGAGGACCCTCAGAGGTGCACTGTGTTTGGGTTTTCTTGAGTCATGTTTAGACTAATGGTGGCGCCCTTCCATCCAGGATACTGCCTCCACAAACTAGACCCCCTCAGGTTTGGTATGATCCTGTTCCCAGAGCCCTTGGGCATGGTCTGTATCTAGAGTCGGGCATGTCTGGAGGTGGAGGGCTCATTGGAAATATTGATTGGGTCCCAAGAAAATTGGGATTTGACTAACAAATACACCTTTGCTGGGGTGGAGTGGTAATGGGGGTAATCTTGATGTCCTTGGGCAGAAACCTGGGCATGAGGGATTGAACTGTAGTTTGGTGATGTTCTCAGCGGTTAGTGGAGTTTCCTGAAAGTATGGGGGCTATATTTATTCCCTGATTGAGGCTGAAGGTGGCAGACCCCACAGTCAGTAAAATTTCAGCCCTTATGAAAGTCTTGTGTTACATTTGAAAAGAAATTAATTGGCCAGGAAATGATAATGAAACGTGAAACCTGAGTTCTGTTCAGGAAGCCTAAGAATGAATTCCGGGAAACTTGCAAACACAGAGGCAAAGTTTATTTTAGAAGATAGAGATATAAAGTCCTCTGCATAGACTAAGAGAGGGAGTGAAGGGCCCCCAAAGGCAAGGACTGTAACAGTTTTATACCTTTTCTAGTATTGATCTGTACATTTTGGGTTGATTCATGACTTTAATATATGCCATTATTGACCAATTAATGTAAACATCACAATGTCCGTTTGTCGATTTTATGGCTTTCTTGGAACCCCAGTTTCTCAGTTTCACTAGACACTGTAACACCATCCCTCGACCCTTTTTCAAGACCCCAGACCATTATTTAGGGACCAAATGTATGTTTTAAGTGCTAATGGTCTTCTTGGAGATTTCTCTTGATAAACTGGACAGCAGTTAATAATTGTCTTGTCCTGGGTCTGAATGTTTTATGACCTTTCATACCAGGAAGGGATTCCTTTGAAAGCCTGGAAATTGGAGCACAGAGTGAGATGCTTACTTGAGAAGAGAAAAATTGAAATTAAAAAAGGAATTAAGAATTAAAATTAAAAAGTCTTACACTGTCTAGCAATTTCTGCTTCAATTATAGGGAGGACTATAAGAAAAATCAATGTATTCATTTTAGTTGGAAAGATGTTACTTATCTTTAGGACATCTTCAGACGGTTAGCGTCAGAAAGAGGCTCATGTGAGGGGAGTCTGACAGGGCTGTAAGGAGGTCAGGGTCCAGAGCCTGTTGGACTCAGGGTGGTGTATTGTAATGTGATTCCCTGTAAAATTTCCTTTGTGTTATTAGCTGAACTAAGAAGGTCTTGAGACTGCAAGGTTGCGTCTTAGGTGAATGTGACTGAGGCATTCTTGAGTCTGGTGGGCTTCCCTGGTGGCTCAGTGGTAAGAATCCACCTGCCAGTGTAAGAAACATAGGTTCAGTCCCTGAGCCAAGAAGATCCCCTGGAGAAGGAAATGGCAACCCACTCCATTATCCTTGACTGGGAAATCCCATGGACAGAGGAGCCTGGAGGGCCACAGTCCATGGTGTCACAAAACCAGTCAGACACGGCTTAGACACTAAAAAACAACAGCAAAATCCTTGAGTCTGCTACAGTTCAGAAAATTTAAGTGCTTGGTAGTACAGGAACGTATCTACAGCCTTATCCACCATGGCCATTCAGCTCTATTCTGTGCTCCTGAAGCAAGGTAACATTATTTTGATTTCTAAATGTATTTTTCTTAATAATTAAAGTAGATGTACAATGTATGTTCAGTAGACCACAAACAGGGTATTTTAGTTAAGTTATATTCTGTGTAAGTCAGAGTGACTTATCGACACCCTGATATACATGTTTGTAAGCATATGTCTAATTTTCTCCCTACATCTTTGTATGGTTAAAATGTAGACTTTTTTAAAACAATGTCCATGAATGTAGGATTCTAATTAAAGATATGTAATTTGAATATATGTCACTCTCCTTTTAATGTTTAACAGGTGGCTAAACCCCTTGTTTAAAATTGGTCATAAACGGAAATTAGAAGAAGATGACATGTACCCAGTGCTTCCAGAAGATCGCTCCCAGCACCTTGGAGAAGAGCTGCAAGGGTGAGCACAGGCAGCAGGGAGTATGGTTAGAAGAGTGAGAATTTCTCCATGGGGCCAAAGGCTTGTGGGGAGGGGCCTCTGCCTTCCTCCATCATCTTCTGAGCCTCCTTCCCTGACACTGAACCCTCAGCCCTTCATGCTGACCCTGGCCTTAGCTCAAGTTGGAGATTGGGGGAGCCTGTGTTCCCTGCGTGAGTGGGGGTGGAGGGAACCCCCAGCCATGGCTGTGGAGACCTAGCTCTGTCCCCAGAGATGGGGTCCCTGGAGGACAGTGTCTGCCCTTCTGAGCTGCTCATGACCTGTGAGTTCAGCAAAGTTTAGCAGGAACTTGTTTCTAGAATCTGGGACTTTTCTCTGAAGACCTGGTCTGGTGCTTTCCCTGGTGCTTCAGGGTCTGCACCGCTCATCTTTTGGGAGCCCTGCGAGCAGTTAGCCAGCACCTATGGGCAGCCACGGAGCGCCCTGGAGTGAAGGCTTGTCCTCTGCTCTGTCCCTCCCCTGTTTTCCTGTGGCGGGCTGTTCCTCACTGTGCTTTGTCTTTCTTCACAGGTACTGGGATCAAGAAGTGTCAAGAGCCCAGGAAGATGCACGGGAGCCTTCTTTAATGAAAGTGATCATAAAGTGCTACGGGAAATCCTACTTAGTTTTGGGAATGTTAACATTTCTTGAGGTAAAAGCTTTTCCATACAGTGCATTGATTTTGAGTGTATGTGGGTCAGTCCTGAGATGGATGGACTGAGGCAAGGAGAGAACAGTGGTTTAAGGTCTAAGGGTAAATCTCATCTAGGAATCATGATGTAGATCAGCAGTTGTATTTATCTTTAGAATAGACAGATTCTTAAAGGGCTTGACCTCTGGAGATTACTATTTTTCTCTTAACTTATTAAAATATAGTGTAATGGAAGGATAGCAGCACTGGAAAGATCTTTTATACCATGTTGGGATGTTTTTGGTGCTCAATATAAATACTGAGTGACCTTTGACCAAAAGAAGATCTTACAACCTCAAGGAATATGTGTCCTGTGGTTTGGAGGAAGTAACTTCAGAGAATAGCAAGTAGGAGATGGCAACAAATGTAACAGATTCCAAAACAAAGGCCAGAAGCAGACTTTTAGTAAAACATTTGGACAGTAAAAAGTAGAGGATTTATGTGGTAACAACAGAACCTATGTTCAACAGCATGGAACTGAACATTATTTTTCATACAAAGTTAAAAGCACATTGTATTTCCTTCCTGACCACTTGCCCAGTCCCCATCTCTTCGAGAGAGACGAACTTCATCTAAATTATTTCATCTGATTGATGACTGTCATTTGTAACTTTATTGCTACTTCTGTCTTGGCTATTCCTTTGGAAAAGGTATATGGATTCATTACATATTCTAATGTATTGTCTATAGATTGTAAGATAAAGTGAAACATGTATTGAGGATACTTTTTGAGTTGACCTGTCTTTATACTTAGAAATGTCTCTAAATAGTAGGCTTCCCTGGAGGAGAGTTCTGACAAAATGTGGTCCACTGGAGAAGGGAATGGCAAGCCTCTTCAGTATTCTTGCCTTCAGAACCCCATGAACAGTATGAAAAGGCAAAAAGATAGGACACTGAAAGATGAACTCCTCAGGTCGGTAGATGCCCAATGGGCTACTGGAGATCAGTGGAGATATAACTCCAGAAAGAATGAAGAGACGGAGCCAAAGCAAAAACAGCACCCAGTTGTGGATGTGACTGGTGATGGAAGTAAAGTCCGATGCTATAAAGAGCAATATTGCATAGGAACTTGGAATGTTAGGTCCATGAATCAAGGCAAATTGGAAGTGGTCAAACAAGAGATGGAAAGAGTGAACAGAGACATTTTAGGAATCAACAAACTAAAATGGACTGGAATGGGTGAATTTAACTCAGATGACCATTAAATCTACTACTGTGGGCAAGAATCCCTTAGAAGAAATGAAGTAGCCATCATGGTCAACAAAAGAGTCCGAAATGCAGTACTTGGGTGCAATCTCAAAAATGACAGAATGATCTCTGTTCATTTCCAAGGCAAACCACTGAATATCACAGTAATCCAAGCCTATGCCCTGACCTGTAATGCTGAAGAAGCTGAAGTTGAACAGTTCTATGAAGACCTACAAGACCTTCTAGAACTAACACTCAAAAAAGATGTCCTTTTCATTATAGGGAACTGGAATGCAAAAGTAGGAAGTCAAGAGATACCTGGGGTAACAGGAAAATTTGGCCTTGGAATACAGAATGAAGCAGGGTAAAGCCTAATAGAGTTTTGCCAAGAGAACAACTGGTCATAGCAACACCCTCTTCCAACAACGCAAGAGAAGACTCTACACATGGACATCACCAGATGGTCCATATGAAATCAGATTGATTATATTCTTTGCCACCAAAGATGGAGAATCAGTATACCATCAACAAAAGAAGACCAGGAGCTGACTGTGGCTCAGATCATGAAGTCCTTATTGCCAAATTCAGATTTAAATTGAAGAAAGTAGGGAAACCACTAAACCATTCAGGTATGACTTAAATCCCTTACGATTATACAGTAGACATGAGAAATAGATTCAAGGGATTAGATCTGATAGACAGAGTGCCTGAGGAACTATGGACCAGGGTTCATGACACTATACAAGAGGCAGGGACCAAGACCATCCTCAAGAAAAAGAAATGTAAGAAGGCAAAATGGTTGTCTGAGGAGGCTTTACAAATAGCTGTGAAGAGAAGAGAGGAGAAGCTAAAGGCAAAGGAGAAAAGGAAAGATATACCCATTTGAATGCAGAGTTCCAAAGAATAGCAAGGAAAGATAAGAAAGTGTTCCTCAGTGATCAATGCAAAGAAAGAGATGAAAGCAATAGAATGAGAAAGACTAGAGATCTTGTCAAGAAAATCAGAGATACCAGCGGAACATTTCATAAAAAGATGGGCACAACAAAGGACTGAAATGGTATAGATTTAAAAGAAGCGGAAGATGGTAAGAAGAGGTTGCAAGAATACATAGAGGAACTAGACAAAACAGATCTACATGACCCAGATAATCACAGTGGTGTGATCACTTGCCTAGAGCCAGACATCCTGGAAGGTGAAGTCCAGTGGTCCTTAGGAAGCATCACTAAGAACAAAGCTAGTGGAGGTGGTGGCATTCCAGATGAACTATTTCAAATCCCAAAAGATGATGCTATGAAAGTGCTGCACTCAATATGCATGCAAATTTGGAAAACTCAGAAGTGGCCACAGGACTGGAAAAGGGCAGTTTTCATTCCAATCTCAAAGAGAGGCAAGGCCACAGAATGCTCAAACTGCCGCACAATTGCACTCATCTCACATGCTAGTAAAGTAATGCTCAAAATTCTCCAAGCCATGCTTCAATAGTACATGAACCAAAATCACTGCTGCTGTTTACTGGTGCCATGAAATTAAAAGATGCTTGCTCCTTGGAAGAAAAGTTATGACCAACCTAGACAGCATATCAAAAAGCAGAGACATTACTTTGGCAACAAAGGTCCGTTTAGTCAAAGCTATGGTTTTTCCAATAGTCATGTATGAATGTGAGAGTTGGACTATCAAGAAAGCTGAGAGCCAAAGAATTGATACTTTTGAACTGTGGTGTTGGAGAAGACTCTTGAGAGTCCTTTGGACTGCAAGAAGATGCAACCAGTCCACCCTAAAGGAAATCAGTCCTGAATATTCACTGGCTGATGCTAAAGCTGAAACTCCAATACTTTGTGTACCTGATTCGAAGAACTGAGTCATTGGAAAAGACCCTGATGCTGGGAAAGATTGAAGGTGGATGGAGATGGGGATGACAGTGGACGAGATGGCTGGATGGCATTACCGACTCAATGGACATTAGTTTGAGTAAACTCCGGGAGTTGGTGATGGAAAGGGAGGCCCAGAATGGTGCAGTCCATGAGGTTGCAAAGAGTCAGACTGAACTGAACTGAACTTGCTGGTGCTCAGAAGAATCTGCCTGCAGTGCAGGAAACCCTTGTTTGATCCCTGCATCAGGAAGATACCCTGGAGAAGAAAATGGCAACCCACTCCAGTATTCTTTCCTGAAGAATTCCATGAACAGAGGAGCCTGGCAGTGTCCATTCCATGGGGTCACAAAGAGTCAAACACGACTGAGTGACTGTTACTCACTCAAATATGGACTGGAGCTCAGAATAACATGTAAGACATTTGAGAGTTACTCAGCAAGCAATTGTTGACTTTCCCAGGTCACAGATGATAAACGCTTTCCTAGGAAAGGATCATCCCTTTCCTGTGGAACAGAACCTGGAGTCCTATGTCTGGGCTGGAGCTGCCAGAGCTCCCAAGATCACTCCCTTCCCTGGGCTGCCCCCTCCCCATGGGCCAGGTCAGCCAGGCCAGAGCCCACCATGGGGAGAAGCTGCAGCTTCACCATGAATTGTGCAGAACTCATGCACCCTCCATACACGTTTCCATCCTGGGTGAGTTCTCATGAATTCTGCTTGTCTGGAATCCCTAGGGCCTTGGTTTGTACTTGTGAGTAATGCCAGGTGCCTGGTTGGATGAGTGGCCTCCAGGTTTAATGTTGGATCATATCCTGGAGCAGGTCTTTCTCTGCTGTCCCTGGTTCTCTAGTTTCTCTTTGGTATCAGATGATACCTTGGCTTGCAGGCAAGTGGGTATCAAGCATAGACCGTGTGGATTTTCTTGCTGTCCTGGGCTGTTGGCTCCTTAGGCGCGGTTGCTAAGCCTCGAATGGATCCCATCCTAATATGAGTCCTGGGTCTTGGCTGTGGCAGTTCACGGGAGAAGCAGACATAGAGGGAGAGGCCGCAGGATCTGGGGTTCTTCCTGAGAGGGAATTCGCCCCACTGTGGTGCTGGGAGTGTTGTTTTCAGAGTTTTCCAGACCCAGTAATACTTCCTGCTGGGGATCCAGGAAGGCCAGGCCTGGGGTGCATAAGGGGCAGCTGTACAGCCCTGGGCCCTCTTTTAGGAGATTGGTTGTTGGGTGGTCATGGCGGAGAAGTGGGAGTAGAGGGCCTTGAGTGTCGGGGCTCCTCTGTGTGGCAGTACTACTAGTACTAGTAGCAGTAGCGGTACTAGTTACTTAAATTGATTTTATGAAGCAAATGCCCATGTTGTGATCTATCTGTACTGCTTGTTGGTCTTTGTATTTTTGATAATGAAAGATCTAAACTCAGCCCAGGATTTTCTAAAACACAAACATGTTTCCTTTTAGATCTCCAGCCCTCTTTCAATTCCTCCGGTGCACAGAACGCCCCATGGATCATCCATGATCCCAAGCAGTGTGCTCTTTCCACCCACAGCACAAGCAGGGCCTCCCAGGTACTCCTGGCAGCACCAGTGAGAAAAAGCAGGGTGACGCCAGTCCAGGGTGAGGCTCTTAGGATTATGAAATATGAAAACCTCTGTCCTATGAGAACTGAGGAGTATCTCTACCACTTGGAGAAACAGGTACCAGGCTGTGGAGCCCTTGCAGGTCAATGCTAATTAGAGCAGAACAGGCAGAGAGTTCCCAGCACCCTAGCCCCTGTGTGCACCTCCATAGGGACTGCAGGTGGGGAGGACAGGTTTCCGCATGCCCAGGGCCCTCAGGGTAGAGAGGAGGAACCTGAAGTTTCTGCCTGGGCCAGAGACACGGAGACCACCTCCCCAAGTCATCAGGGCTTCTCTCTGAGAGGTGAGGTCTCTACCTGCTGTTGTGTAAGTGGGGTGACCTCAGAGTGACGGAGTGGGTTCACCCAGCCTCCTGACAGGGGAAGAGTGGCTGGGAGTTATGTCCTCTTCCCAGGACCCTTAGATGTGGCCTGGCCTTGTCCGGACACTTGGCCTTTGTCTGAGGCCACTTTTGCTGATGGTCCCTGGCCAAGGTTGAGGCTGTGGGAAGCACATGTTTGTGTAAATCTTCCCTTTGAAGCTCAGGTGATGGGCAGGAAGTAAACAGAATCCTCTGCGTCCCAAAGTGGGCTTTGTGTCTCGATTCATGGCTGGTTCCCCGAGAGCTGAGTGGTCTTTACATTTCTTCCCCAACACTTTCTTCCGTGTGTCCCTCACTTTGCTCAACCCAGGAGGCTGTGGAGTGTCTGCTAGTGGCAGAGATACTGCGAGCTGAGAGCAACCACTGAGGATCACACAGCAGGAGAGGAAGAGGGGGCACTGAGCAGAGTGGACAGGGACCTGCAGGGCAGACCTGCTGTGTGCACCCTGCTGGTTCCTGAAAGCATCACGTTAGCCATTCAGTTGAGTTCAGTTCAGTTGCTCAGTCGTGTCTTACTCTTTGTGACCCCATGAATCGCAGCACGCCAGGCCTCCTTGTCCATCACCAACTCCCAGAGTTCACTCAAACTCAGGTCCATCCAGTTGGCGATGCCATCCAGCCATCTCATCTTCTGTCGTCCCCTTCTCCTCCTGCCCCGAACCCCTCCCAGCATCAGAGTCTTTTCCAATGAGTCAACTCTTCTCATGAGGTGGCCAAAGTACTGGAATTTCAGCTTTAGCATCATTCCTTCCAAAGAACACCCAAGACTATCTCCTTTAGAATGGACTGGTTGGATCTCCTTGCAGTCCAAGGGACTCTCAAGAGTCTTCTCCAACACCACAGTTCAAAAGCAGCAATTATTCAGTGCTCAGTTTCTTCACAGTTCAACTCTCACATCCATACATAATCACTAGAAAAACCATAGCTTTGACTAGACAGACTTTTGTTGGCAAAGTAATGTCTCTGCTTTTCAATATGCTATCTAGGTTGGTCATAACTTTTCTTCTGAGGAGTAAGCGTCTTTTAATTTCATGGCTGCAGTCACCATTTGCAGTGATTTTGGAGCCCCCAAAAATAAAGTGTGACACTGTTTCCACTGTTTCCCCATCTATTTCCCATGGAGTGATGGGACCAAATGCCATGATGTTCGTTTTCTGAATGTAGAGCTTTAAGCCAACTTTTTCACTCTCCTCTTTCACTTTCATCAAGAGGCTTTTTAGTTCCTTTTCAGCTTCTGCCAAAAGGGTGGTGTCATCTGCATATCTGAGGTTATTGATATTTCTCCTGGCAATCTTGATTCCAGCTTGTGCTTCTTCCAGCCCAGCATTTCTCATGATGTACTCTGCAAAGAAGTTAATAAGCAGCATAACAGTATACAGCCTGGACGTACTCCTTTTCCTATTTGGAACCAGTCTGTTGTTCCATGTCCAGTTCTAGGTGTTGGTAATACCCACAGTGAAGACCTTGAGTTATAAATTAGGGTTTTATATCCACCTACTTTTCTTTTTCTAAGCATATGTAAGTTTTTAATGTAAAATTAAAAGAATTTTTTAAATTGAAGTATGATTGGCTTACAATGTTATATTAGTTTCTGTTATATATCATTAGTGATTTAATATTTTATACAGTACATGATAAGTTTAGTTACCAACTGTCACCATGCAAAGTTATTCTAATATTATTAAATATATTTCCTATGTTGTATATTATAATCCTATGATTTATTTATTTTTAAAATTTTTATAGATTTATTTTTTTGCCCCTGATCCCCTTTTACTTAGTTTTATAATTTGGAGTTTGTGCCTCTTAAGTTCCCTCACCTGTTTCACTTGTTTTCTCCACCCCCCTCAATCCATTTTCTTTCTGTAGTCAGGGAGGTAGGAGACTCTTTTTAAAAGATTGTATTCATAATGGTTAAAAATTTTAGCAATCTGCTTAGAAGTGAAACTTTAATTGCAGTCTAGAAAATTTGGCTTTACACATGGCTTTTCTCAAGAGTTCTTATTCCACTGTGACCACCTGTGAGCAACAATGAGTTCTCAAGCCCTTTGTGAAACCAGGCTCTGCCATTAAGAAGATAGTAAATCTCTTACCAGGACTTCTAATAATAAAAGGGATGAAAAACCCTTGTTTTTATGGCAGTTTCAGAGCTCTCTGAGCTGTTGTAGCTCATTTAGTTGTCCTAGGATTCCTCTGAGGAAGACAAGGCCGGTATTTTCACAGATTAAGACCTGGAGACCCAGGAGGGCACACGATGGGCTTGGGGCCACGTGACTCGCAGGTGGCCGACCTGGTCCCTGAGGCACAGAGTTCTGACTGCTAGACCCGTGTTCTGTGTGTTCTGTCCTCTCCTCCCACAGCCTCCACTGAGGCTGAGAGCCAAGAGGAGCTGCTTTTCTAGCAACAGCTCTGGCCCCTCTGTCAGCTGCTTTCTATAGTGTCCCCTCCCCACTCCGTGCTGTAGATTTTTAAGATAATTTCAAAAATAGAATAGACTGAAAGGATAACACAATGTGTCACTCCAGAATTGGGCCCTCTGGCAGAAAGATTGTTGTGAGTTGATTCTGCTTTTCAGAAATAGAGGAGAAACCCTGAAGACAGAGTAGAAGCTACTCTCCTGTGAGGGACATCTACACGGATAAAGGAAACCTCCCTCTGTAAGGGTGTCTGCCTCTCTGTACCAGAAAAAGAAGGATGGCTCTAAATCACAGTAGAATCCTGTTGAAGGACAGTCTTCAAGAAGAATGAAATCTGCATAACAAACCCAACCCTACTGTAGTTTAAGCTGCTTTTCCTGCTAACCTCTCATTGGTGCTTCCTCACCTTTCTTTTGTCTTTAGCTGGAGATGGCATTTAAGGTGGTGGCTTGGGCCATCTCAGGGAGTTACTCAGCTCTTCTTGATATTTCCCATGTGTATCAGAAATATACATGTTAATAAACTTCTGTTTGATTTTTTCTTGTTATTCTGTTATCTATTACAGGGATCCTCAGCTAGGAATTCAGAAGGGTAAAGGGAAATGAGCCCCTATGTCACCCTCGTGAATGTCGCCCAGTCGTGTCCAACTTTTTGCAACGCCGTGGTCTGTACAGTCCGTGGAATTCTCCCGGCCAGAATACTGGAGTGGGTAGCCTTTCTTTTCTCCAGGGGATCTTGTGAATCCAGGGATCAAACCCAGGTCTCCCTCATTGCAGGCAGACTCTTTACCAGCTAAGATGCCAGGGAAGCCCGTATCATCCTAAGCCAGCTTCAATAATTGCCATAATGAGCAGTCTTGATTCATCTGAAACTCACTCTCACTTCCCAAGATTATGTTAAAGCAGTTCCAAGACATCATATCATTTTTATCCATAAATATTTTAGTATGTATCTTTAAAAGATGTGCCATCTTCCCCCCACTAAACATATTTAGCATAAGCATTTTTACTATCATGCATAAATACTAACTTTAATGTCATCAATATCTAGCCAGTGCTCACAGTTGTCTTTTTCCCCTCTTGCTGTTGGAAGCAGTATTAAATAAGGTACACTTGGCTGACACAGGTCATACAGATTGCCTTTCTGTTCCCTCCACCCTGTGCCTCTAGGTTGTTTGTCCTGTAGAGATTCCCACAGCCTGGATTTGGCTGATCACTTCTCCCCCTGTGTCAGTTAACATGTTTCTCTGGCACCGTAGTTGATGTTTAGATCTAGAGGTTTGATGTAACTCATTTGGATTGTCTTCACCCCTTTCATCTGTGTAGGGGGTTGGATTGTATACCTCCTTTATGAGGTACATAACATTTTGTGTGTGTGTGTATGATGTTAGGAGGTATTCATGATCCTTGCTCCAGGTCCATCAATTCATTAAGGGTTGAAAAATGGGTATGCTCTAAGCTCTTTGGTTAACCTTGAACTATAATATTTATAGGAAGAGTAGGGGAAAAATAATGTTTTTCACCTTTTAAAACCTATTTTCAAAATGATGAGTTGGTTCTCCTCTGGGGCTAGTGAGTTTTTATTGTTGTTTGTTTGGTTTGGTGAATGTCAGTTTGAGCTCATGGATTTAAGCATTTCTGATCTGCTTCAGTCTATTTCATTGGTTATGCTTATGCCAACCTTTGACCATCTTTGGGCACTGGGGGTCTATTCAGGTTGGGTCCTAAGTATTTTGCACATACTCTAGGAGTCTTTGCTAGATTTTGGTTCCTGATGTGAGAGGATGTTTCTAGCTCATTTTGTACAGCATTTGCTCCAGCCCTGGAATCATCCTTTTCTCCAAGCAGTCCCGGCTTCCTTTCGTATGAAATGATATTTAAAGACTATAGTCTAAATGCTAGAGGTGCTTATTGCTCTTGTTTTTTGTCTCTTGGCTTTTTTATTAAACAAAGTTAGAATACATTTTTTTAAGGCAAAGAAATAAGTTTATATGGGTGTTTCCAGTCCAAGTCAGATGCAAGAAGTTTTTACTTCATCTTATTGTGCTTACATCTGTATCTTTTTCCTCCCATCATCTATTCTTTGTCCCATGTCTAAGCCCAATTCTCAATGATATCAGCATAATTATTCATTTGTTTTACCTTATAATGTGAAAGCAATCTGAAAGCAATTTAAGATTTTTATTTTATTTTTTTCAGTTCATACTGTCTTCAGGTAGGTGTATCACACAGAGAATGTTTTCAAATTATTTTCTTTCAAACTACTTACTTTAAAAATTTATTTATTTTTTATTGAAGGATAATTGCTTTACAGAATTTTGCTGTTTTCTGTCAAACCTCAATATGAATCAGCCATAGGTATACATATATCCCCTCCCTTTTGAATCTCCCTCCTATCCTCCCCCTCCTCTATTTTGATGCAGAGCCCCTATTTGAGTTTCCTGAGCCAGACAGCAAATTCCCCACTGGCTATCTATTTTACATATGGTAATGTAAGTTTCCATGTTACTCTTTCCATACATCTCACCCTCTCCACAAAAGTACCCAAATATATACACATCCTGTTGGTTGGCAGAGCCATATAAAAAAGAACTATTGGGTATATATTTAGGCACTTTTGTTTAATTTTGCTCTAAAGTTTAGGAATTGCATTTTAAAAAAATTAGCTGTTTTATAATTATAATTCTGTATAATGTTTTCATGATTCCAAAATCAAGAAAAGGCTATTTTTAAAGAAGGCTGATATCCTTGTTAGATCTATTCCAATTCTCCTTCTCCTTTTAAAGATAACTTTCAGGCTAATTTTAATTTATGTTTTATTCATAGTTTTAAAATGTCCTTTTTGAACGTTTTATTTTTCCTACTGTGCAAAATGAAAATTTTAATTTCATCACTATAATCTCTGGACTTGAGTTTAGAAGGATTTTTCTAGAAGTGTGAAATGTGCCATGGAACTCTGGTGAAAACTCTTTGTGATCCTCCTGACTTCTTCAGAGCAGGTCTGTAGCCATTCCAGGCTCAGATGACATGACAGTGCAAGCGTGGAGGTAGCAGATGCTTACATGGGGTTAGTTTCTGCATCCGGATCTACAGGGTGAGGAATCTTCAGGCTTCACCCTAAGCAGCTGAATCTAAACCAGTTTCTGGAGACTGGGCCTCAGGTGTCAGAGTGCACTGATCCCCTCTCAGGTATGCTAAGGTGCAGTCAGGATGAAAACCACTGTGTAAAAGATGAGTGAAGGCTAGGATATCTAGAATCCTGATGGCTATGATTCTCCCAGATTCAGTTTTTCCACCTTATCTCTAAATTTTTCTCAACTCTACATTTTGTCACTTTTCCCCCAGTTCTAAAGATTAACTGCCTATTCATTTTTCCTACAAGCTCACTCTTTTCTGCTTGAATGTTTTACTGAAGTGTTTTTCTTTGATAGCTTGTTTCTAATTTCATGGTTTTTTTTTTTTTTTTTCCGGTGAATGAGATATGGGGAAGTTGGGTAAGCAACATTAACGTGGAGGAGAAATTCTACCCACTGTGGAAGTTCTAGCATCTAACCTAGCCATGCAAGAAGTTACCCTAAGAAGCAAGAGGTGTAACCCAATGTCAGGTGCTTTCAGAAGGCTGAACACCAAGGACTCTATCAAGAAATGTCTAACTTGAGCTTCCCTGGCAGTCCAGTGGCTAAGACTCCATGCCACCAATGCAGATGCCTCGGTATTTGAACCCTGGTCAGGGAACTAAGATTCTGCATCCCACATGGCATGGCCACAAAAAAAATAAATTCTGACTCAGAGACTCAGACTCCCTGAGAACCTTGATTAATGAGCATTGTAGTATTAAATTAAGCTCTTTTAAAGATCCTTCATGATTTCAGAGTTGTGAAGAATTCTTGTGAAAGAGGAAAAACTATACTCAGTTGGTTTGTGGAAAGAATAATCATGGGGTGGTCATAGATTGATGTCAAAGAGGAAGGGTTTAAAGGGGCAGTGTTTGACCTCGTTCCTGCTGATCAAGAAAATTTCAGTTTCGTTAGATTCATGGTTGATAATGAATATTTTCTCAGTTGCTTTACTTCTTATTAATTGAAGGTGAGAATCGGGAATGTACAGATGAGAGAGTTCCTTGTGGTGTCTGCCCCACATGTGGTGGGTGCAGCTCCTGGGAATGGCTGCCACCAGTGTCTTTGTCCCAGGCGCTCCTTGCCTCTCTGAGAGACACTCCAAGACAAGCAGAGTGTTCTGAAATTGGACTTTTCCTTGGAATTCACACCACTGTTCTATTTGGAGTTAAAACTTGGAACAGAACATTGAGCATATGCAGGAGCTAATCTTCTGGCAGCTGGAAAATCTTTCACGTGGTTTGCCTCAGCCAGTTTTACCAAATGCCAGAAATGGAAACACTCACAGATTTCAAATGCTGCTGCAGCCAGCTCTCCTGTTAAATGACTCTTGATCTCTAACCTTTTCTTGTGTGTGGAGGGGATGGATTTACTCAGTCTACCTTTGATGGCCTCAGTAACTCCTGTCCTGTGTGTCTGGAAGCTTTGAAGATTCATATTTAAGAAGTGTATTCTTATTCTCTGTATGTACTTTGGTTTTGTTTTCACAGTTTTGTGCTTTCACTATTTTGTTTTCTATTTTTTTTGAGAGAAATTACTGGAAATTCTTCTTTACTTCTGTTATTTTTCATACAGAATATAAAATCTGTTTTCTATTTTCAACAGTTGCGACTTATGCAGGGTGGAAGTTTCTGTGCATTGCACTTTTCGTCACCTCTCTGAGTTGCCACGGCTGCTCCTTGCTGGAGGCAGAGTTGTCCAGGTGTGCTCGGTCACGCAATTGTGTCTGACTCTTTGTGACCCCAGGGCCTGCCTCCCACTAGCTTCCTCTGTCCTTGGGATTATCCCGGCAAACTACTAGAGTGGGTTGCCATTTCCTACTCTAGAGCACCTCCCCATCTCTGGAATCAAACCTGCATCTCCTGTGTCTCATATATTGAGATGGATTCGTTTCCATTGGGCCATTGGAGGAAGTCCCAAAATAGTGCTTAAGGATAGCAAATGACTCTTCCCTCAAATTTCATCAGATCAAAGTAATAGTTCATGTTGAAAACCTTTATCTTTTTGAAAATTTCTGTCCCAAATAAAGAATAATGATCATCAAGAAAAGAAAAAAAAAGATTGTCAGATGAGTGAAAGATACCAGCCATTAACCAGCATTATACCTTATTGAGGCTGTTAGTTCAACTGTTTATTATTATTATTATTATTATTTATTTATTTACTTAGCTGTGCTAGGTCTTAGTTGCAGCATGTGGGATCTAGTTCCCTGACCAGGGATTGGACCCAGATCCCCTCCACTGGGAGTGTGGAGGTATGGAGTCTTAGCCGCTGGGCCCCCAGCAAAGTCCCTCAACTGGATATCAAATACTGTTTGTCAGTGAAAAAAATCCAGCTATGTTTAGGCAGTAGTAACCTGCCTTAATTTCCACTCTTTTTTGCTGTATTTGTTGCATTTATTCATATTTTCTTTGGTGAGTGCCATTACTCCTATTTCTCCTGTAATTACAAGGATGTTAAGCTCAAATGGCGAGCTGAGTAACAGGAAACAGCGATTCCCAAGGAGAATCACAAATTCCGGGAAAGTCTGGAATGTCAGGTGCTGCTGCTGGGCTTCTGGTGGTTTGCGGCTGCAGGACTGGGCTGCCCTTGGCCCTGCCTGGGCCGGGACTGCCCGTGTGTACAGTTTGATGTTCTTGCTTCTCTGTGTGGCCTCCACATTTCCATCTCAGGAAACTATAAACAGTGTGTTTGGCAATCCATTTTATGAGGGACTCTTTCATGAGCTCTCTATGCCTCTTGGGATGGATGACAGGTTACAGTGGAAATGTATGAGAACTGATCATTTTAGTTAGGTCTGATCATCTTACTTATACTTCAACTAAATAGTGTTCCCTTTATCCTCTATAGCAGATGAAAATCTCCATGACTTCATGGAAGGAGAAGCAGTTGGTGCGGCCTGTGAACATGTGTGTGTGCATGTGCATAGATCAAGACAGGAATGTTGAGGCTTAATGGGACACCCATATGAGGACTGAGCTATCTTTTGGTAAATATCCTGATCAGGCACTAGCTGGCTGAGCAGGAAATGCTTAATTATTTTGGTGTTCGGTGTTATGGATTCTCCTTCCCTCCTCTTGTGTGTGGGTTCCTCAGGTGCAGACAGAAGAGAGCTAGCAAAGCACACCTGTCAGTTGCTTCCACTGTCTGTGTTAGTAAGGCAGGATTGCCAAAAAGGAGGGGCCCTGTTCCTGAAAGATTTCCAAAATTTTGGCATGTGGTCTTTTGAGAAGTCTGTGGAGGAAATGATGCTGAGGACCAAGGTGTTTACTTTTCGTGACTTGGATTCTTTGAGTGGTTTTCCTTCATGGTGGAGAAGGAAGGGGACCTGGGGAGAAGGGGACCTTCAAGGGATGACTAGAAAGAGAAAGTAGGTTGTGGGGTGGAGTGGCTGTTTGGCAGGGTGGGTAAGTGTTGCTGTTTCTTTGCCTTTTTCTTTGGGAAAGCAGCTTGCTTTCCCTAAGTCTTACTCAGGGTGGAAGCCTCAGTGCACCCTGAGTCAATTGGCTTAGGCCTTGGGGAAGAGAGGACTAGTAACATTTCTTCCAAACCACTAACTGCAGTGGATGGTGGATGGAAAACCACAGAAGACATGATTTTTTAGCTTGGCCTCCACCATGTTTAATTTTTAACTCCAAGGACCATTCTAACTTCTAGGGGGTAGAGGCATAGTGAGGCAGTGCTCTCAGGAGCTGAGAGCCTACAGAGATGCCAAGCCTGGTTTCTTTGTTGTACTCCAGCCAAAGCTGGTTTCCTTTCTCTTGGTCTGCAGACATGTGGAGTTTGAAGTAGAAAAGAGTGGATGTGTTTGTGCCAGTGTTTCAGTTCATAAAGATTCATGAAAAAGGTGATGAAAGCGTGTCTCCCATATGTGAACTATGTTTACTTTCTATTGGGCTGGGCATTGAGAGGACAGGGAACAGGGGCAGACTGCCTGCAGGCTTGTTCCTGTGGAAGCAGATTTCTTCCTCTTCTTCTGCCACCTTTTTCCTTATTCATCTTAAACCCACTTGGTATTGTGACAAATGACTTCTAAAGCACTGGTTGTGATATTTATGCTGAGCATCCACCGTATACTAAGCATAAAGTACTAAGGCTTTACTATCTTTGAATGTAAAATTTTGGCTTAAGGTTAAAACTGTTACCTGCTTGTCTTATAGGAGATAGTGGATCTGTATATTTTTCTTTTAAATTAGCGATGAATATAGCATTTTGTCAAAATGTATTTCTAACATGCTATGCTAAAAGTAAATCTTGTGTTAAGAAAAACTGACATTTCTAATTAAAGCTTTTTTCTTTTCTTTTAGGAAGGCACCAGAGTAGTTCAACCCATATTTTTGGGGAAAATGATTAGTTATGTTGAAAACTATGATCCCAATGATTCTGCCGCTTTGCACGGAGCCTACGGCTACGCGGCAGGGCTGAGCGCCTGCGTGCTCGTGTGGGCCGTTCTGCACCACTTGTACTTCTATCACATCCAGCGCGTGGGGATGAGGCTGAGAGTAGCCGTGTGCCATATGGTCTACCGCAAGGTGAGTGCCACTTGGTACCACAGTGTGTTCTTCCCCTGGAACATCAGGAACATTTAGGGAAGGTTCTCTGTAAAGTAAAAATTTCATAACTGGGATTGTTTACACCTTCTTAGAGACACCTGCTTTTGTATCAAGGCAAGTTTGTTGAAGCAAACTTTACTAATAAATAATGAAAGATTTTCTTTAAGATCAAGTGAGGGCTGCTCTTGATAACTTTTAGCCATAGGCTGTTCCATGCTGCTAAGTCACTTCAGTCGTGTCCGACTCTGTGCGACCCCATAGACGGCAGCCCACAAGGCTCCCCCATCCCTGGGATTCTCTAGGCAAGAATACTGGAGTGGGTTGCCATTTCCTTCTCCAATGCATGAAAGTGAAAAGTCAAAGTGAAGTCACTCAGTCATGTCCAACTCTTAGCGACCCCATGGACTGCAGCCTACCAGGCTCCTCTGTCCATGGGATTTTCCAGGCAAGAGTACTGGGGTGGGGTGCCATTGAATAACCACTAAATTTGGAGTATTAAATAATATTAAATTATATTTTAAAAATATTAAATTAGTATTTAAAAATAAATATCAAAATTATCAAGCAGATTTTCAATGTCTTCATGCCTAAATCTCATAGTGTTGATTACGGAAATTTTTTGTTGTTGTTCATTAAAACCTTAATTTACATAAAATATTTATTTAAAAGTGAACTTCACAGATTTGATCTATAAAACTATATTTCAAAGCAGAGAATGTATTTGAGAAAGGTAATAATTATAATTTTTAAAGACCCATCTAATTATATTCAATATAATTCTGTTAGTTAGAGAAAAATATAAAGAGAATTCATGCCAAATATAGACTCACTCACTGTATTATATAGATGTGATTGTCATTAATGGTGTTAGAGAGACTGGTAGGGTATTTGAGGTAAAACTTGAAATTTAACATTGTTTCATTCATTCTAGAGAGAATTTATTGCTCTTCATTTAAGCTATTTATCTTTAGTATACATGATAGCACTTTTAATTAGAACTGATTTAATGTGTTCAGTGATTTTATATTGAGGAATGCCATGAAATTATTCCATAGTTTATCCTACACTAATATAAAAGGAATAAGGATTTTAGGTATCTTTACAAAGGTATTGCCACAGATATATTGGTGTCAAGAGCTGAAGGGCTCTGTGCAAACTTGATCCTGTATACCTCTTTGCCAGACTGTTGCTTAAAAAAAAAAAAAAAAAAAATCTTTATTTGACTGTATTGTAGCCTTGAAAATTTCCAAGAGAGTAGATCTTAAGTGTTCTCACTACACATGTAAAATAGGACAATTATATTAGGTAGTGGATACTTGAAGTGGCTTTACTATAGTAATCATTTCCCAATGTGTGTTTATATAAAAGCTTCATGTGGTAACCTTAAACATATACAATTTCATTGATAAATATAGTCCTCATTGAGAGATAAAATCAAACAGCTTAAATTGAAAATATTGCTTCTTTTACCTGATTGCTGCTTATCTAGAGCTTCCATTACTTTGGGATACTTCTAGCAGCAGAAAGTGAGATGTTCTCTCATCTTTCCTTGAGCAGAGTCATATACATCTCGGGACTGTGTGAACCTGGAGACCTGGCATCTCACTGTTTTGTTTGGCAGCAGCATCTGAGTTGGTTTCCTTCTGGGTGATGAGGAAATTGCAGTGGTGCTTGCACATTCCAGTCAGGGGTCTTCATTGTCATTTATCATCATCTTTCCAATCTGTTGTATCTTTAATCATTTAGGAGATGGATACTCAGATTTCCCCACCAATTGGCTAAATGTTTGTCTTTTCAGATCATGCTTAACTCTTAAGTGAGTGATAGTCACTCAGTTGTATCCGACTCTTTGTTTTGTGACCCCACAGACTGTAGCCTGCCAGGCTCCTCTGTCCATGGATTTCTCCAGGGAGGGATACTGGATTGGGTTGCCATTTCCTTCTCTGTAACCCTCATAATAATTATGAAATTTTACCAGAACTACATTGTGAAAGCTTTAAGTTAGGTGTCAGGTGATGGTTTAGTCAAAGCTCACTCTTTGCTGCACAGGTGAGCCATTGTCCACCTGTTTTTCTTCCTCTTCCCTCTAACACTTTGAAATCTTGCCTTTTTGAAATGTGATCTGACCTGGCATATTAAATAGCTGTGAAAAGAAGAGAGGCGAAAAGCAAAGGAGAAAAGGAAAGATAGAAGCATTTGAATGCAGAGTTCCAGAGAATAGCAAGAAGAGATGAGAAAGCCTTCTTCAGTGATCAATGCAAAGAAATAGAGGAAAACAACAGAATGGGAAAGACTAGAGATCTCTTTAAGAAAATTAGAGATACAAAGGGAACATTTCATGCAAAGATGGGCTCGATAAAGGACAGAAATGATCTGGACCAAACAGAAGCAGAAGATATTAAGAAGAGGTGGCAAGAATACACAGAAGAACTGTACAAAAAAGATCTTCACGACCCAGATAATCATGATGATGTGACCACTCATCTAGAGCCAGACATCTTGGAATGTGAAGTCAAGTGGGCCTTACAAAGCATCACTACAAACAAAGCTAGTGGAGGTGATGGAATTCCAGTTGAGCTGTTTCAAATCCTGAAAGATGATGCTGTGAAAGTGCTGCACTCAACATGCCAGCAAATTTGGAAAACTCAGCAGTGGCCACAGGACTGGAAAAGGTCAGTTTTCATTCCAATCCCAATGTAAGCAATGCCAAAGAATGCTCAAACTACAGCACAATTGCACTCATTTCACCTGCTAGTAAAGTAATGCTCAAAATTCTCCAAGCCAGTCTTCAGCAATACGTGAACTGTGAACTTCCTGATGTTCAAGCTAGTTTTAGAAAAGGCAGAGGAACCAGAGATCAAATTGCCAACACCCGCTGGATCATGGAAAAAGCAAGAGAGTTCCAGAAAAACATCTATTTCTTCTTTATTGACTATGCCAAAGCCTTTGACTGTGTGGATCACAATAAACGGTGGAAAATTTTGAAAGAGATGGGAATACCAGACCACCTGACCTGCCTCTTGAGAAATCTGTATGCAGGTCAGGAAGCAACAGTTAGAACTGGACATGGAACAACAGACTGGTTCCAAATAGGAAAAGGAGTATGTCAAGGCTGTATATTGTCACCCTGCTTATTTAACTTCTATGCAGAGTACATCATGAGAAATGCTGGACTGGAAGAAACACAAGCTAGAATCAAGATTGCCGGGAGAAATATCAATAACCTCAGATATGCAGATGACACCACCCTTATGGTAGAAAGTGAAGAGGAGCTAAAAAGCCTCTTGATGAAAGTGAAAGAGGAGAGTGAAAAAGTTGGCTTAAAGCTCAACATTCAGAAAACGAAGATCATGGCATCCGGTCCCATCACTTCATGGGAAATAGACGGGGAAACAGTGGAAACAGTGTCAGACTTTATTTTTTTGTGCTCTAGGGTCACTGCAGATGGTGACTGCAGCCATGAAATTAAAAGACGCTTACTCCTCAGAAGAAAAGTTATGACCAACCTAGATAGTACATTGAAAAGCAGAGACATTACTTTGCTGACTAAGGTCCGTCTAGTCAAGGCTATGGTTTTTCCTGTGGTCATGTATGGATGTAAGAGTTGGACTGTGAAGAAGGCTGAGCACCGAAGAATTGCTGCTTTTGAACTGTGGTGTTGGAGAAACTCTTAAGAGTGCCTTTGACTGCAAGGAGATCCAACCAGTCCATTTTGAAAGAGATCAACCCTGGGATTTCTTTGGAAGGAATGATGCTGAAGCTGAAACTCTAGTACTTTGGCCACCTCATGTGAAGAGTTGACTCATTGGAAAAGACTCTGATGCTGGGAAGGATTGGGGGTAGGAGGAGAAGGGTATGACCGAGGATGAGATGGCTGGATGGCTTCACGGACTTGACGAACATGAGTCTGAGTGAACTCCGGAAGATGGTGATGAACAGGGAGGCCTGGCGTGCTGTGATTCATTGGGTCACAAAGAGTCGGACATGACTGAGCGACTGAACTGAGCTGAACTGAACTGAAAATAAACATCTACCAAGATGTTAATTTGCTGGCTTAATTATACCCAAAAGATGGTTCCTTTATGAAGTCAGAAATCGTGGGAATTACACCACTGACATAATCTGAAATTACAGAATCATGGGAAAGACAAGTTTCCTTGTGCACAGCCTTGCATCTAGACTCCTCCTGTTGCAGAAACAAGACACTTCTTTTCAGTTTACAGGTGGTCTGATTCCTTAGGACCCAAAAACTGGTACGACAGAGCAGCTCTCAAAGGCCCCTCTGAACATTTGTGGTTCTTCTTGGGCTCCATGTCCTAATCCCTGGTCCTGGGAAGAAATCAGGTCAAGTGTTAGAAATGGAGAGGCTGCTAAGCTTATAGCCGTAGTTTGTCTATACCATGGATTCCAGGCTGGGGCAGGACTCCAGGGGATCTCTAAGGCTGCACATCTGCTGCTCCTAACATGGCCCATTCAGCATTTTTGTGCTCTTTTCAGAGGAATTTTGAATGATCCTGTGAAAGGTATATATAAAAATGACCTGTCATTTATTTATCAATACATTGCCACAGATTTGGTAAAGCTACTTTTGGCTTTTGATTATTGATCTTTTCTTATTATGGTGAAATATACACAACATGAAGTTTACCATTTTCACTCCTTTTCGGTACAGCATTTAGTGTCATTAGGTACATTCTCATTGTGTGGCCATCACCATTATTCATCTCTGGAACTTTTTTTTTTTCCCAAACTGAACCTCTGCTCCTATTAAACACTAACTCCCCAACCCCTCTGCCCTCACCCAGCACTGTTCTACTTCTTCTCTATGTGAATTTGACTGCCTTAGTACCTCGTGTAAGTGGATTCATACAGTGTTTGTCATTTTGTGTCTAGCTTACGTTCTGTAGTACAATGTCTTCAAGGTTTATCCATGTTGTGGCAGGTGTCAGAATTTAATTCCTTTTTAAGGCTGAATAATATTCCATTACAGGTCTATACAACATTCTGTGTATTTGCTCATCTGACAATGGATAGTTGTTTCCACCTTTTAGCTATTGTGGACATAGCTGCTGTGAATATGAGGGTACAAATTGTCTGTTCAAGTTTGTGTTTTTAGTTTTCTTGAGTATATCCTTAGTATAATTGCTGCATTGTATGATAATTTCATGTTTAATTTTTGAGAAACTTCCATATTCTCTCCCATTGTGGTTATATCATTTTACATTCTCACTTGATCTTTGGTTTTCTTCTTTAACTTGAGAAGTAAATGAAACATTTTTATAAAGTATGACATTGTGTTTGGATCAGTGGCTCCAGTTGGTGGTTGTTGAAGCAGCTCCTGGTGTCTTTTCAGTTTTCTCAGATCTCTAGGGCCATTTTTCTTACTAAATAAAGGGATTGGGCAACATGGGTTGTAGTTTTCATAAAGTCAGCAGACGCGTTAAGACCACAGTTTCCTCACAGGAACAGTGTTCTGAACATTATACTCACTCATTTCAGAATGAAAACACTAAGCCCAAAGTGTTTAAATATTATCACCCAGAGAATTAATGATTGAGTCCAGATTTATAGTCCAAGTCTCCAAATTTCCTTCCTTAAATCAGCCTCTCTGCTCTCATCTAATTTGGCTCAAAATTACTTAGTTGTCTCTTAAGTGTAAACCTACACCCTTTACCCTTCAGACAGGTCCACGTTCATTGAAACAGGGGGTGGATTTTGCTTCTACCTCTTGTTCCTCCCTTTGCTGTCCTTGCTGGCGGGGCTGCCAACACACTAAGTTAAAGGCTGAAGAAGAGTCCCTAGAGCCCCACTTTCAGTTATCATCCTGCTTGTGCTGACACCACTCAAGACCCCAGGAACGCATGCTCCATTTTGTTATGTCTAAGATGACTTGGTATCACCTTAGGAATCCAGATCTCTGTCTCCCTCTCTCATTTCAGACCCTTCGCCTAAGTAGCTCCGCCATGGGGAAGACCACCACAGGCCAGGTAGTCAACCTGCTGTCCAACAACGTGAACAGGCTTGACCAGGTGAGCTGCCCCTGAGGGATCCTCTTCCATGTCCTGTTCTCACTGGGTTCAGCTTATTGGGATGCCAGGTGCCAGGGTTTGGTGTCAGCCAGGATTCTATTGAGGGTGTAATATGAAGGTTCTATTTATCCAACTTTCATTTCTCTGTGTGCAACTTAGATATAATTATATGTATTGTTATGTAAATAAAAGTTTTGTTTTTCTAATAATAGGTAGCAGTGTTCTTGCCCAGCTTGGTTAGTGTCCCTAGGGGTCCTCCTGGCATGGCCCTCCTTGGCACGTGGTGTGGGTGTTGCTGGACTGTCTTCTTCCTCCTCTAGTTGATGAAGGCCTGGGGGAAGGGATTGTTCTTTCCCCTGTGCCCTGTTCAATGCCTGCTGCATAGAAAGCCTGCGAGGAACAATGCCAAGTAGGTGGCCCCAGCCAGAGACAACTTACCCGCTGCTGTTACCTCCACAGTCTTTCTTCCATTGACCTTATGCATAGATCACATGACCCAGGGCGTTGTAGCTATTGGTCAGATCTGTGTTGCACTAGATACTTCCCTTTCAAGTATTCATTCATCAAACATGAAGTAAAGCCCCTACGCACTTTCAGGGATCAACAAAGCTTAGTTTCTTCCATGTAGAAGCCACAGCCTATCAGGGAGGTAAATATACCAATAATTATTGGAGAGAGTGGTAGGTACCATAAGATAGGCTTTCCTGGGATGCCACGGTTCCCCAGAGGAGTTGAGGGCTAAATTCTAGGACAGAGACCATTTGGGGAAGCCCTGAGCTCATCTGTGTTGTGGACAAAATCCACATCTTCCTTCAGTGCTGCTGGTCTGATTCTCCTGGGACATCCCGGAAGCCAGCCCTGTGCTGCCCCTGAAATATGTCATCTGGGGTGGATACTTGGATTTCTGCTTTAGCAGGTTTAAAGCCCACTGAGATAATTTCTGTTTAGGTTCCTTTCGTTCCTTCAGAGCATTGTTTTTTATACCATTGTAAGAAGGCTTTGTCTTTCTCTCTTAAGGTAACGATGTTCTTGCACTATCTGTGGGTGGGGCCACTGCAGGCTATCGCAGTGACTGCCCTTCTCTGGATGGAAATAGGAATATCGTGTCTTGCTGGGATGGCGGTTCTCATTATTCTTCTGCTTTTGCAAAGCTGCTTTGGGACGTTGTTTTCATCACTCCGGTAAGAGAAACACTAGTTTTAAAAATTGATAATATGTAGGTTTCATTCCTAGTTTTTTAAGGAATCTCCATACCATCTTCCATAGTAGCTATATCAATTTACATTCCTACTAACAGTACAAGAGCATTCCCTTTTCCCCACACCCTCTCCAGCATTTATTGTTTGTAGACTTCTTGATGATGGCCATTCTGACCGGTGTGAGGTGATATCTCATTGTAGTTTTGATTTGCATTTCTCTAATAATGAGTGCTGTTGAGCATCTTTTCATGTGTTTGTTAGCCATCTGTATATCTTCCTTGGAGAAATGTCTGTTTAGGTCTTTTTCCCACTTTTTGACTGGGTTGTTTGTTTTTCTGGTATTGAGTTGTATGAACTGCTTGTATAATTTGAAAATTAATCCTTTGTCTGTTGTTTCATTTGCTATTACTTTCTCCCATTTTGAGGGTTGTCTTTTCACCTTGCTTATAGTTTCCTTTACTGTGCAAAAGCTTTTAAGTTTAATCAGGTCACTCTTGTTTACTTTTGTTTTTATTTCCATTACTCTAGGAGGTGGGTCAGAGAAGAACTTGCTTAGATTTATGTCATCAAGTGTTGGGCCTATGTTTTCCTCTAAGAGTTTTATAGTTTCTGATCTTACATTTAGGTCTTTAATCCATTTTGAGTTTATCTTTTTGTATGATGTTCTGACTCAGCAATCCCACTCATAGACATATACCTTGAGGAAACCAAAATTGAAAAAGACACATGTATCCCATTATTCATTGCAGCACTATTTACAAAAGTAGGACATGGACGTGACCTAGATGTCCATCAACAGATGAATGAATAACGAAATTGTGGTACATATACACAATGGAATATTATTCAGCCATAAAAAGGAATGCCTTTGAGTTAGTTCTAATAAGGTGGATGAACCTGGAACCTATTATACAGAGTGAAGTAAGTCAGAAAGAGAAAGATAAATATCATATGCTAATGCATATATATGGAATCTAGAAAAATGGTACTGAAAAATTTACCTACAGGGCAGCAGTGGAGAAATAGACATAGAGAATAGATTCGTGGTCATGGGGAGAGGGGAGGAGAGGGTGAGATGCATGGAGAGAGTAACATGGAAACTTACATTACCATATATAAAACAGATAGCCAACAGGAATTTGCTGCATGGCTAAGAAACTCATACAGGGGCTCTGGATCAACCTAGAGGGGTGGAATGGGGAGGGAGATGAGAGGCAAGTTCAAAAGGGAAGGGATATATGTATACCTATAGCTGATTCATGTTGAGGTTTGACAGAAAACAACAAAATTCTGTAAAGCAAATTTCCTTCGATAAAAAGATGAAAAAAATTGATAATATGTAATTGGTAACATCACAGTTGCTTGATGCTTTTGTTCAAAAACAAGACCAATGCCATCTCTAGTCTCTTCTTTGTGTGGGCTGTAGACCCATCAGACTTAGCCAGTGGAGGCTCCAACCTTATGTTGAAGGCCCATCTTGAAATAGGAGCAGTGAAGGCATTCACTGGGTCCTCTTGGCACCATATCTGAATAAATAGTGTCCTTCAGCAGAATTTGCCCATGTCCAAGTTATTTAAATATTGTTAAATAGTAATAATCTTGTAGGCCCATTCTCACTGCATATATTTTTGTTATGCTTGTGTTGGAGCCTTTTCAGGTATTTATGTTCATGTTTCTATTAAGTTATAAGCACCCCAAGGGCCAGGCTGATCTTCACTGTGTCTTTATGAAGCCCCACAGTCACAGCAGCACATGTGATAGAAAAGTGGCTGGTGGTGAAGAGCCTTATGCTGCTGAGTTAGACCTGAAGCAGGTCCCAGAGGGTTGGTGGGTGGTTGTCAGGTGATGGAGATGTTGTTCTATTTGAAGCTCACTGAGTTCTTGTGTGTGTTGTGTGTGTGTAGTTCTGTGCTTGGTGTCTTTCTTTTTGTGGAATTTCCTTTCCTTTCTTTGGTGGAGAGATAAATACTCCCTATCCTTCAAGGCCCTGTTCCAGTGCTACCAAGTCTCTGAAGCTTTTCTTGTTCTCCTTTCCTGGTAGAATTAACAGTCCCATCTTTTCTGCTCCCCAGAACTTCTCTCCTTTTTTATTACAGCACAGACATTGTCTTCCTGGGTGTCTTTCTGCCTTCCCTACCTGACTGTGACCTCCTTGAGCAGATAGATGGTTTGTATCTGACTCATTTCAGGTCTTCCCTAGCCAAAGTTGCACAATCTCCAAGTTACTTCTTGAAATGAGATGAATGGTTGACTTCCTAATTGAAGCCTTCTTCTCCGTTTGTACTTTGAGTAGGATCTGCCTGTGTTCTAAGTGCAAAAAGGCTGTAGAGAACCATTTGCTTCCTGGCCACCCCACCCCCACCCCTGCCCCCATGCCCACTACTGCTGCTGCTAAGGAAAGTTGGGCTGTGTTCACTAGAGCTCATCACTCATATCCATCCCCTCAGGAGTAAGACCGCTACTCTCACAGACGACAGGATCAAGACCATGAGCGAAATCATAACTGGCATCAGAACAATAAAAATGAACGTTTGGGAAAAGTCATTTATAGACCGTATTACCAGACTGAGAAGGTAAGTTTATATATACAGATGTCACTCCATATTTTCATGCTTTATTTCCTATTCTACTGGATGCTTTAGATGTCTTACCAAAGAAGTATTTAAGTTCACCAATACTTACTATTCACCGCATTGTCCACATGTTACAGGAAGGTTAAGGAGGATGGTGGAGACATCGTTTAATCTGCTCTTCCATTTACCATATTCTCAAAGGAAAACATACATATGCTTCTTAGTTGTATAGAAATGAAATTCTAAGTAGTTCTCATTACCTTGAATCTCAATAAACAATGTCTTTAAGATGTTATTTGAGACAATGACATTCAAATTAAGATTGTAATTTATGTTGATGGCCCATAAATGGGGAGATTATAGAGATTGGTATACCTGTATTGAGCCAGACTTATGAATCACTATTCTTTTTTTTTAAATTAATTTATTTTTATTGAAGGATAATTGCCTTACAGAATTTTGCTGTTTTCTGTAAAACCTCAACACGAATCAGCCATAGGTATACAAATATCCCTTCCCCTTTGAACCTCCCTCCCATCTCTCTTTATTCTTCATTGTTGTGTTTAGTCAGTCGTATTCGACTCTTTGTGACCCCATGGACTGTAGCTCACCAGGCTCCTCTGTCCATGGAATTTCCCAGGCAGGAATACTGGAGGGGTTGTCATTTCCTTCTCCAGAGGATATTCCTGACCTAGGGATTGAAACCGTGTTTCTGCATTGCAGGTGGGTTTTTTATCACTAACAAATTCATGAATCACTACTATTCATTTCAAAAGGAGCTATGAAAGCACTGTTCCTTCTGTTTTGCTTCATGTTTGTAGACTATTTTTCCATCTTTTATTTAAATATCTTATGAGCATCTCTGACCCCACCCTGTCACCTCTGACTTTGCACCTTTCTGGGGACCCCCCCATCCCCTGCTGCTGGGAATACACTCCCACGTTCCTTCTTCTCTGGCCTCCACCAAGCCTGACTGACTCCAGCTCATCTTCTCACGGTCCACGTGTGTGTGACTTGCCCTGACTCCACTGCTCTGGGGTACACGCCTCTGCTCTGAGCTTCCATGGGAGCTGTGCTGACCGTCTCTGTCTATTGTCTCCCAATTTTGTGGTTGCTAATTCTCTTTCCCCACAAGTTCATGAGCCCCTGGAGAGGACAGGCTGTGTCGTTCTGTGAGGAGCCCAGCACAGGACTTACGATTATGAATGTTTGTTGAATGAATGTTCAAACCCAGTCTGACTGACCAAGAATGTATGAAAGTGTGACTTTAATCCTCCCCTTACTTGAAAGAGTGAAGTGATGATGAAATCTGTGGTCCTGGTATCGGGGCAGACCCCTGGGTGTGCACTATGCTAATGTCTCGGTGATGTGAGGGATAGTTTATTTTAATCTGTGTCTACTCCCTAGAAAAGGGCCACTCACACAGGGCACTGAATTCATGTCTTGTATGTTGATGCTTCTTTTAAATCTTATGTCCTACTTTCTTTTCTAGGATGGAAATTTCCAAGATTCTGAGAAGTTCCTACCTTAGGGGCATGAATTTGGCAACATTTTTTGCTGTGAGCAAAATCATGATTTTTGTCACCTTCATCACCAGTGAGCTCCTTGACAACCTGGTCACAGGCAGCCAAGTGTTTGTGGTGGTGACGCTGTTCGAGGCTCTGCGGTTCTCGAGCACCCTCTACTTCCCCATGGCTGTCGAGAAGGTGTCAGAGGCTGTTGTCAGCATCCAAAGAATCAAGGTTTAGTGAAAAATAACTTTTTAAAGTTATAGGCAGATTTTACCTAAAATACTTCCTTTTATGTAGTGTCACTGTGTGCCAGTTAGGTGAGATTTAACTCTTTCAGTGCCAAGCTGACAGTCTTTCAAAGTGTATGTATTTCCATCTTTTCTTAGGTAAAGTGTGTTAAAAGTATCATAAGATCCATGAATGGGAAAGATTAGAGATTTATTCAAGAAAATTAGAGATACCAAGGGAACATTTCATGCAAAGATAGACTCAGTAAAGAACAGAAATGGTATGGACCTAACAGAAGCAGAAGATATTAAGAAGAGGTGGCAAGAATACACAGAAGAACTGTGCAAAAAAGATCTTCATGACCCAGATAATCACGATGGGGTGATCATTCACCTAGAGCCAGATATCCTGGAATGTGAAGTCATCTGGACCTTAGGAAGCATCACTGTGAACAAAGCTAGTGGAGGTGATGGAATTCCAGTTGAGCTATTTTAAATCATAAAAGATGATGCTGTGAAAGTGCTGAACTCAATATGCCAGCAAATTTGGAAAACTCAGCAGTGGCCATAGGCATAGAAAAGGTCAGGTTTCTTTCCAATCCCAAAGAAAGGTAATGCCAAAGAATGCTCAAACTACCACACAATTGCACTCATCTCACACACCAGCAAAGTAATTCTCAAAATTCTCCAAGCCAGGCTTCAACAGTATGTGAACCATGAACTCCCAGATGTTCATGCTGGTTTTAGAAAAGGCAGAGGAACCAGAGATCAAATTGCCAACATCTGCTGGATCATCAAAGAAGCAAGAGAGTTCCAGAAAAACATCTATTTCTGCTTTATTGACTATGCCAAAGCCTTTGACTGTGTGGGTCACAATATACCGTGGAAAATTCTCAAAGAGATGGGAATACCAGACCACCTGACCTACCTCTTGAGAAATCTGTATTCAGGTCAGGAAGCAACAGTTAGAACTGGACATGGAACAACAGACTGGTTCCAAATAGGAAGAGGAGTATGTCAAGGCTGTATATTGTCAGCCTGCTTATTTAACTTACATGCAGAGTACATCATGAGAAACACTGGGCTGGATGAAGCACAAGCTGGAATCAAGATTGCCAGGAGAAATATCAATAACCTCACATAGGCAGATGACACCACACATATGGCAGAAAGTGAAGAAGGACTAAAGAGACTCTTGATGAAAGTGAAAGAGGAGAGTGAGAAAGTTGGCTAAAAGCTCAACATTCGGAAAAGGAAGATCATGGCATCTGGTCCCATCACTCCATGCCAAATAGATAGGGAAACAGTGGAAACAGTGTCAGACTTTATTTTTTTGTGCTCTAGGGTCACTGCAGATGGTGACTGCAGTCATGAAATTAAAAGATGCTTATTCTTGAAAGGAAAGTTATGACCAACCTAGCAAAATGTTAGAAAGCAGAGATATTTCTTTGCCAACAAAGGTCCATCTAGTCAAGGCTATAGTTTTTCCAGTAGTCATGTATGCATGTGAGAGTTGGACTATAAAGAAAGTTGAGCAGTGAAGAATAGATTCATTTGAACTGTGGTGTTGGAGAAGACTCTCGAGAGTCCCTTGTACAGCAAGGAGATCCAACCAGTCCATCCTAATGGAGATCAGTTCTGAGTGTTCATTGAAAAGACTGATGTTGAAGCTGAAACTGCAATACTTTGGCCACCTGATGTGAAGAGCTAACTCATTTGAAAAGACCCTGATGCTGGGAAAGATTGAAGGTGGGAGGAGAAGGGAATGACAGAGGATGAGATGGTTGGATGGCTTCACTGACTCGATGGATATGAGTTTGGATAAACTCCGGGAGTGTTTGATGGACAGGGAGGCCTGGCATGTTGCAGTCCATGGGATCGCAAAAAGTCGGACATGATTGAATGCCTGAACTGAAACAAGATCCGTGCTCATTTAGCAATAGTAGTATTAATAGCAGCAACACAGGCCCTTGCCATGCAGTGATAGTTGCAGGATGATTCAAATGTCTAAAAGCAGGAGATGCAAACAAATCGCATCTCCTGTGCGACTGGAATGTGTAGGCAGTGACAGTGCACAGTCCTGGGGTGACTAGGATTCCCCTCTGGTCTGGGAGGAGAGGAACTTGCTGAGAAGTCCCTGTTCCCTGGGCAGGCAGTGTGGCCTCAGGTTCACTTAGTTCTCTGTGTTTAAAACTTATTCTTTCCACCAAAGATGTTTTATTGTTGATTTCTGATCTCTGCATTTTTGTTCCTGTTCTTATTTTACTTACTATCTAAGCTTCTCTCTAGCTGACCTCATCCTTTCAAATGTGTGATTCCCACAATGCCTACTGTCTCCTTTTTAAAAACTAGCTGTCCCTGAATAGTTAAGGGTATATAATTTTTATCATGAATACAAGGGCTTGGCACACAGTAGGTGCTCAAGTATTTCTGTTTAAAATGAAGATTAAATCGTCTCTGTGAAAATGAATGATTTACTATGACCTCATAAGGCCAAGAAGTCTATTTTTCTCTAACTGATGAAGGGAGAACCATGGTCTTGGCACTGAATGACTCCCATGAAAGTGAAGTCTCTCAGTCGTGTCCGACTCTTCGCAACCCCGTGGACTGTAGCCTACCAGGCTCCTCCATCCGTGGGATTCTCCAGGCAAGAATACTGGAGTGGGCTGCCATTTCCTTCTCCAGAGGATCTTTCCGACCCAGGGATCGAACCTGGGTCTCCTGCATTGCAGGCAGACACTTTAACCTCTGAGCCAACAGGGAAGCCTGAATGACTCCCATAGGATTGTGAAAGATTTTAACTTCAAAGCGCTAAAACTTTTCAGTGACTGTTGCATCCAGTAGGATGTGTTTCTGAGGCTATATTGTTCACAGAGCAGCTTTAGGTTTTCCATTACCACCACCGGGAAGTCAGCCTTTTTGGCTGCAGCTCTGATGTGGATACTTTCCTGCATGACCTGTTCTGGGTCTGCACTTCATGGCTCTAATGGCCATTTAATTTCAGCTTTTCATCAGAGTGAGTCCTGGAGAAAAATCCAGCCATTACTTCAGGTGCTTTTTTTCTTTGAAAGTGGGAATTTCTGTTCTAATGTACACACATTGAGTGTCGATGTCTTGGTTACACACTTACGCTGAAATTGTATCTGATTCTGTGTAGACAATATATATAATATATACATTACTCTCCATGGCCCTTGGCCTTTTTAATCAATAGAAATTGATATATGCCAGATGGGAAATTCAAGCAAGGTGTTTTGAGGCTTATGCTGCATCACAAAGTATGAAAACAAAAAACTGATGCCCTGTTGACTCTTTGAGAAGGGCGGGCTAGTTCCTTAAGTGGGGTAACGGTATGGGAGGATTGGTGGTTTGAGCCAGAGGGGTGACTTATGTGGTCTGCCCACCGTCTTGTAGGTGCCGTGTGCTGAGATCATACACAGTTCCCTGCGTTTGCTCCCAGCAGCTCAGAAATGGCAGTTGGCTTGTGGTGTTTTTGTATCTTACTGTTCGTAATTGCCTTTCCATGCGTGCAGTTATGTTTAGTCCCTTACGATTTCTTTGTATTTTGTTGCTCAAGGCGATGTTTGTCCAGGTGCAAGTGCTCCCATAAAGGGCCCTGGGTCCCAGCCTGCCTCATAACATTTCTCTTGTTGCTGTGCCAGCTTTAACTATGTAAGGCTGTAGCCATGCTACAGTGGTTGGACTGATTTGAACAACCGTACAGTCTGATGGTGCAACACTCAGTCTTAGTTGGAGTTGGGACTGTATAAGTGCATAAATGACATAGTGTCTCCCCTCTATGTGACTTAATATTCCTCTGCGGATTCAGAGGGAGGGAGGGCAGTGCCAGCTGGGGAGGTGCTGAGATGGTTCCCAGTAAGGTTAGTATTTGAGATGGGTCAGAAGGAAGGATGGGGTCAGAAATCAGGGTGTCCAAGTAGAGGTCACCTGCGGAGTGTGGACTTAGGTGCTGGTGGATCACTGGGAGGTGTTAATTGTGGTGGACACGCTCAGAGGTGCTGTAGAGATCAGGAGGGAGTGGTGTGTTTGGGGTCAGTTTGGTAGTGGTGAGGAGAACTCAGGAAGGAATCAGAAAAAGAAAAGTATCAGTATTTGAAATGATTAATTAGTGAGTGAGATTCTGAAATTATGTTGTTTTGAGAGGAAAGAAGAATTGAGAAAGAGATGAGCTTTGGGAGAACAGATGAGAGCTGCTACATGGCTGATGATGGGAGAAGTGGTGTGGAGAGAGGACTCAGGCTGCAGTGGTTGAGAGCCTACAGAGAAGTCCTCAGATCACTGTCTGTTCATCTTGCCTCCTGCTGGACACAGGTTTGGTGTGGACAGAAGTAGCTTTGCCCAGTGTTAGATTCTGTGTGAGCCTGGATGAGAGGAGGAGGGAATGAGAGGATCAAGTCTCCCGCCAGCTGGTGTTTGAGAGAAATGCAAGGAGCCTGTCTTTCTTTTCCTGCACAAGCATTTTCACTCATGTCCATCAAGTCGGTGATGCCATCCAGCCATCTCATCTTCTGTCATCCCCTTCTCCTCCTGCCCCCAATCCCTCCTAGCATCAGGGTCTTTTCCAATGAGGAGTTGACTTAGATATATACACTATAATAATAGTATATTACATACTATATACTATTTACTATTTCTCAAGTGAACCAGTAAAGTCGCTCAGTCGTGTCCAACTCTTTGCGACCCTGTGGACTGTAGCCTACCAAGCTCCTCCATCCATGGGATTCACCAGGGAAGAATACTGGAGTGGATTGCCATTTCCTTCTCCAGGGGATCTTCCCTACCCAGGGATCGAACCCCGGTTTCCCACGTAGGAGACAGACGCTTTAACCTCTGAGCCACCAGGGAAGCCCAAGACCTAATAAAATACAGCTATAAAATGATAGGTAGGCTGTATAAAAGGAGAAGGTGATGGCACTCCACTCCAGTACTCTTGCCTGGAAAATCCCATGGACGGAGGAGCCTGGTAGCCTGCAGTCCACGGGGTCGCTAAGAGTCGGACACGACTGAGCAACTTCACTTTCACTTTTCACTTTCATGCATTGGAGGAAGGACATGGCAACCCACTCCAGTGTTCTTGCCTGGAGAATCCGAAGGACAGTGGAGCCTGGTGGGCTGACGTCTATGGGGTCGCACAGAGTCGGACACGACCAAAGTGACTTAGCAGCAGCAGCAGGCTGTATAAAATTTTTATTGCAAATTTCAGAGAAGCAATTGTTTTGTTTGTGCTTCTTTCAGTATAAACAATCTATGTTTTGCCTTTTTCTGTAGAAATTTCTTTTACTTGATGAGACATCACAGTGCTACTCTCAGCTGCCATCAGATGGTAGAACAATTGTGGATGTGCAGGCATTTACAGCTTCTTGGGAAAAGGTAAGAAACCTTCCATTCCAAAATCATGACTGCTAAAAGACAACTGTGACATAGATTTACTGGAGAATTTTGAGCCTTTACGCATACTGTAAAATGTGACTTTCTCATTTACTGAGAATATATTATAAAAATTATCGGAATCAGGAATAAGGTTTACAATGAATGGAGATTAAGTATAAAATCAGCCTGAGGCATTTGACATGTTGCTCTTTTTCTCATTTTCAAGAGAGCTTTCAATGTATTAGCATGTGTTGAGCTTAAAGTATGTAAATTCTTCTTTTAATTTTTAGTTTATTTTTCATTATGTTTTATTACAGAGTATTACATATAATTCCCTGTGCTATACAATAGGATCACCATAAACCAAAGATACAGAACATAAATACATCTTTTCTTGAAAAGTGAAAGTTTCTCAGTCATGTCTGACTCTTTGTGACCCTATGGACTATACAGTTCATGATTGTCTCTAGGGCAGAGTACTGGAGTGGGTAGCCTTTCCCTTCTCCAGGAGATCTTCCTAACCCATGGATCGAACCTAGGTCTCCCACATTGCAGGCAGATTCTTTACCAGCTGAGCCAGAAAAGCCAGATCTAATATTCTGGGCTGAAGTGTGAAGTATTAGTCACTTCAGCTATGTCTGAGTCTTTGTGACCCCATGGACTATAGCCCACCAGGTGCCTCTGTCCATGGGAATGGATACCCACTCCAATATTTCTGTTCTTGTTGTTGTTCAGTAGCTCAGTAGTGTCCAGGTCTTTGCAACTCCAAGAACTGCAGCATGCCAGACTTCCCTGTCCTTCACCATTCTCCCGGAGCTTGTTCAAACTCATGTCCATCCAGTCAGTGATGCCATCCAACCATCTCATCCTCTGTCATCCCATTCTCCTCCTACTTTCAATCTTTCCCAGCATAAGGGTCTTTTCCAATCAGTCAGCTCTTTGCATCAGGTCAAAGTATTGGAGCTTCAGCTTCAGCATCAGTCCTTCCAATGAATATTCAACATTGATTTCCTTTATGATTGACTGGTTTGATCTTCTTGCTGTCCAAGGGACCCTCAAGAGTCTTCTCCAACACCACAGTTCAAAAGCATCAATTCTTCTGTACTTAGCCTTCTTTATGGTCCAATTCTCACATCCATACATGACTACTGGAAAAACCATAGCTTTGACTATACGGACCTTTGTTGGCCAAGTAATGTCTCTGCTTTTTAATACACAGTTTAGGTTTGTCATACCTTTTCTTCCAAGGAGCAAGCATTTTTAATTTCATGGCTGCAGTCACTGTCTGAAGTGATTTTGGAGCACAAGAAAATAAAATATGCCACTGTTTCCGCTTCCTCCCTTTCTATTTGCCATGAGGCGATGAAACCAGATGCCATGATCTTAGATTTTAGAATGCTGAGTTTTAAGCCAGCTTTATCACTCTCCTCTTTCACTTCTATCAAGAGGCTCTCACTTTCTGCCATTAGAGTGGTATCACCTGCATGTTTGAGATTGTTGATATTCTGTCAGAATTCTAGATTCCATTTTGTGTTTCATCTGGCCTGGCATTTTGCATCATGTAGTCTGCATAAAAGTTAAATTATCAGGGTGACAATATATAGCTCTGATGTACTCCTTTCCCAATTTGGAACCAGTCTGTTGTTCCATGTCTCATTCTAACTGTTTCCTCTTGACCTGCATACAGGTTGCTCAGGTGACAGGTAACATGATCTGGTATTCCCATCTCCTTAAAAATTTTCCACAGTTTCTTGTGATCTACACAGTTAAAGGCTTTAGCATAGTCAATGAAGCAGAAGTAGATGTTTCTCTGGAGTTCTCTTGCTTTTTCTGTGACCCAGTGTCAGCAATTTGATCTCTGGTTCCTCTGTCTTTTCTAAACCCAGCTTATACATCTAGAAGTTCTCTGTTCATGTACTGCTGAAGCCTAGCTTGAAGGATTTTGAACATTACTTTGCTAGCACGTGAAATGAGTGCAACTGTGTGGAGCTGGAATGTTCCTCTGTTCGTATGGGAATCTAGTCAAAGAAGGAACCTTCCTAAATTTAGCTAAAGCTGCCTCAAATCCCCAAAGAGATAAGATTTAAGGAAGAGACCTCCAGGACAGAGTATCTTAAAGCAGGAAAGAGAAAAATGTGGGTTATATTTTGCATATCAGTTATGTTGACTATTGTTATCTTTTCCCCTTTGTAAAATAATTTCTGTTACTTTATTAAAATGGGTACATTTTTATAAACTTTAATTTGTAGGCATCAGAGACCCCAACCCTACAAGGCCTTTCATTTACTGTCAGACCTGGTGAACTGTTAGCTGTGGTTGGACCTGTGGGTGCAGGAAAGGTAAGTTGTGATGCCTTTTGTCAGCTTGATGCAACTCCACAGCCCCTGTTCAATCCTCAGAGTGGAGCCCAGAGCGGAGTGTAATTCAGTTTGAATTGAGTGTGTCTAGAACAGTGTTTCTCTAGGTGTGTTCCATGGAACACCAATCTTACAAGAAGGTTTCATGGCAAATAAATCAGGATAAATGCATATTGTCTTTTCCTTCTTGGTGCTTCGCATGGCCCAGTTGTGAATTGCTGGTGGGGAATTTGGATATCTCCGTGAAGGAAATTATTTATGTGACAGCTGTTCAGGATGGACATAGACAGTGAGGACTCCTTTTCATCTTGTGGCCCCTCCAGAAACTCTGGAGGTCACAAAGCTCTTCCCAGAATCTTTGAGTATTTCCTCCTGTGACTTGATGTGATCCTGTCGGTGCACGTGCAGTGAATGTGCAGCCACGTGCTGGAGATAAAGATACAGATGTGAGCAAGGCCCCTACTCTCTGCCTTTCAGAGGCAGCCAGGTTCTGGGGCGAGACAGACATGCAGACATATTATTTCAGCCCAGTGTCGTGAGTGCTCTAGTTGTGTGGATGCACACACGCCACGTCTGAGTGATGCTGAAGATCGGAAGGAAATGTGCACATGCAGAACAAACAACAAAACAGCAACAAACAGCAAACAAACAACAAAATCAGAAATCTAAGTGTGGGTGCGGGGCTCCCTGCTGGCTCAGTGGTAAAGGAGGCCACCTGCCACTGCGGGAGACACAGGTATGCTCTCTGGTTTGGGAAGATCCCACATGTGGAGCAACTAAGCCCGAGCACCACGACTGTTGGGCCTGTGCTCTGGAGCCTGGGAGCTGCAACTGCTGAGCCCGCGGGCCACAACTGCTAAAGCCTGCCCACTAGAGCCTGTGCTCCTCAACAAGAAAAGCCCCGTGCACTGCAATGAAGGCCCAGTGCAAACAAAAATAAATAAAATTAGAACTGTGGTACAGCGGAAACCAACACAATATTGTAAAAAATAAATGATAAATAAATAAAAGAACTCAAGATAAATAAAATTATTTTTTAAAATGTGGGATGTGTGCATGAAAGGGTGCTGATTTCCTCTATGATGGACTTTTACTCTGCAGACACAGGTCACTTCGGAGTTCTTTCAGTTAATCATCTTTTGATATATTCTTCACACATAGCTTTTTAAGAACAAGTGTGTGTCAAGCAAAAGATACTCAGATGCAGGAGCAACTAAATTAAACATCAGATACAGAAAATACACATCCTGCTGGGCTGCTCTGCTAGACAAGGATGTTAACATTCTTAATTACTCTTTCCTGAGTAGAACTTCATTTGAAGGATACTTGGGCAGAGTAGATTGTTTATACTGTTGGTATACTATATTCCCTGGCGGCTCAGATGGTAAAGTCTGCCTGCAGTGTGGGAGACCCAGTTTTGATCCCTGGGTTGGGAAGATCCCCTGGAGAAGGAAATGGCAGCCCACTCCAGTATTGTAACCTGGAAAATCCCATGGACAGAGTAGTCTGGTGGGCTACAGTCCATCAGGTTGCAAAGAGTCGGACACGACTGAGCGACTGAACTGAACTGAACTGAACTGAAGCGATTTCACGATACTATTAATATATTCCTTATCAGTCATTTTTTCCCTTGACTTTTTGTGTTATTTTCAAATTTTTTTTTTTTTTTTTTATCAACTGCGACTTTATCCTGTTGAAGGAAAAGGTTCTATCCTGTATCAAGCACCAGGGTGGGGTTGGGTGTGCTGCTCGGCGTGTTCAGCCCTGAGTGCACCCTGTTCACGTGTGTGTGCTGCCGTCTGTTGCAGTCATCACTGTTGAGCGCTGTCCTGGGGGAGCTGCCCCCGAGCCAGGGGAAGGTCAGCGTCCACGGGAGGATCGCGTATGTCTCTCAGCAGCCCTGGTTGTTTCCAGGAACTGTGAAGAGTAACATTTTATTTGGGAAGAAATATGAAAAAGAATGGTATGAAGAAGTAATAAAGGCTTGTGCTTTGAAAAAGGTGAGTAATGACTTGTGAGTTGCATTTATTTGAATTTCAAATAATGATAGTGTTGATTTAAACTACAAGGTTTGTCAGAATTTCTTTTTAAAAAAAATGGAAAGATTTTTGAATGTTGCTTAATTTTTAAAGTTGGTCTTCTGGGTTTTTATGCAGGCATATTTACACATACTGTCCTTTTAACGCTTATGGGATAATGACACTCACAGAATACCTTTTCGTTGGGGAGGGGTTGTTTCATTCTGTGAAGTTTAGTTAGCTTTTAACTTTTTTAATGGAAAGCTATAAAAACTTACAAAAACAGAGAGCACAGTGCAATGAACCCTTCATGTACCTAGCCCTAGTTCCAGCCAGGATCAGCTGGTGCAGTCTCGCTGCGACTCTACCCCTGCCCTCGGCCAGCCCCACCCCACCCCAGAGTGTTGTGGAGCAGAGCCTAGACCTCAGATTAGTTCATCTGTGAACACTTCATTAGTTTTCTCTAAAATATAGTAAAGCCTTTAGGGAAAGAAAATCACTATATTTCACCTGAAAAACACCTCAAGTTCCTGAATATCATCGACCTGCTAGTCTGTGTTTGCATGTTTTTGAGAAATCTCCACCACTGTTGGATACACTGTTGGATCCACACAAGGTCTGCCCCTGTACTTAGCTGATGCTTCCTTGTTCCCTTTCAGTCTGTGAGTGTCTCTCTCCACTTCATTTTTGACTTGTAATTTATTATTTAAGGAAACAGGAATGCTTTAAACTTTCTTTTTAATACTGCATCATTTCACTGAGGGAGATTATTTTCAGAAATGCCATTGCATTTCATGGAAATGGTGAGATGAAAGGTTTAACTGTACGTTGGGATTTAAATAAGATTAGTGAATAAATGATGAGAACTAAACTTAACTGATAGAATTCAATTTTGCAAAAAGAAAGGGAAAAAAGTAAATAACGTTAAATAGTATGTTACTCTCTTGGGTTATAAAAATCAGTGAATAATAGTGTCAAAGGGTTCCCCACCACCGCCACCCCTGGATTCTGTTCAGTGCAGTCTGGACATCCCACTATTCTCTTGTACTGTGAGGAAAAGACAGGGACAGATCTTTTAAGGTGGTGTTGAAGACTCCAAACCTGCTTTGTGAGGAAATGGTAATTCTGCTCTAACAATGACTTGAACAGCATAGGTTATATCCGGTGAGTGTGTGCGTGCTAAGTCATTTCCATTGTGTCCGACTGTGCGGCCCTATGGACTGTAGCCTGACAGGCTTATCTATCCATGGGATTCTTCAGGCAAGAATACTGGGCTGGGTTGCCATGCCTTCCTGCAGGGGATCTTCCTGATCTAGGGATCAAACCCTCGTCTCTTATGTCCCTGGCATTGCCAAGTGGATTCTTTACCACTAGTGCCAGCTAGGAAGCCCTGTGGCAGGTGAGTAGCCTTCTACAATGATGTGAACAAACGAAATCGCTTGTTTAATGGGCTTGTTTCTTTATTCTGGGTTCTTGTTCATGGGTGATTGTACGTTTGTGGAAATGATGTCAAATTAGCAGGAATGGCTAGATTTTTATTAAAGGGTGTAGATACCATGTAAGAAAAGAAGGGATAGCAAATATAGAACAGTGGGAACAGTAGTTCCCATTTATTCAGAGTCCATGTGCAAAGCCTTTTTCTGTGTTTCACACGTGCACGTGCACACACATAATTTAGGTTTATGAGTTATTCATTCTTTATGAGTGTCTTCAATGTTCCTATCCTCACTTTATAGTTAGTATAACTGAGGCCTGGTGCGATGAGACACCTCATCTCTACATTTGCAGCTCAAGTTCAGATCCCAGGGATCTGGTGCTTTGCCACAGCCTCGTGGGGTGACTGCACCAGTAACATGGGCAGTGTTTTGGGGCTTTACCCACCCTGGGGCATCCGTGCAGCACAGACTCTGGTGGGAATTGGACCTGCAGGACTGGGCTGCACAGTGATTCTTCTGTATGTGATGTGACGTTTCTATAAACATGAACTACTCTCCTGTTCTCGTGCATAGTTGGGACATGGAGTTTGGGCCTTTCATGCCCATCCCCTCCTTGGCAGAAAGGGAGGCCCAGCGTGGTGAAGTAGCACAGAGGAGAGTTCTGGCCCCAGCTTCATCACTCGCCCGCTGTCACTCTGGACATGTCCTGTTACCCGCCTGGACCTCTGACGTTTCTGCAGCAAAATGAGAACATTGGGTCAGAGGGTTTCCAGGAACTTTTGTTTCTGCTCTGAAATGTCATGTATGACTCCAATTAATAAGAGGCCAGCAAGGTCTTTATGACACCTGATGACTACTTAGTAAGTTGAGAGAGCCTCTGTTTGTCTCCTTTTGGATTCCAGGTATCAGGATGGTCATAAGGCAATCACAGGAAATAATAGCTTTCTGGAGTTAGTCTGGCCTGTAGACACAGAGACGGCTTGTGTGGTAGAAAAGGCTTGGCCAGGCTTCCCTCATAGCTCAGTTGGTAAAGAATCCATCTACAATGCAGTTTGATTCCTGGGTCGGGAAGATCTGCTGGAGAAGGGATAGGCTACCCATTCCAGTATTCTTGGGCTTCCCTGGTGGCTCAGCCGGTAAAGAATCCACCTGCAATGTGGGAGACCCAGCTTGGATCCCTGGTTTGGGAAGATGCCCTGGAGAAGGGAAAGGCTACCCACTCTAGTATTCTGGCCTGGAGAATTCCATGGACTATAGTCCATGGGGTCAAAAAATGTTGGACAAGACTGAGCAACTTTCACTCTCACTTTGGAGAGAAGCAGTCCTGGGTAGTAACTCCAGATATGTGTCTCAGTTTCCATTCTTATTAAATGGGGGAGGGTTGGGGTTACAGTAAAGGCTATAGAAAATGCCTGTGAAATGTAAACAAACCAGAGTTTCAGTTAATGGGGGCTATTGTTACTATTCTAACCTTTTTCTCTTCATCCATTTATCCATCCATATAGATATAATAAAGATTTCTCCTTACCCCTACATCCCCCAAATCCTGGAGGAAAAGGCATAAAAAAGCAACATTTATTTAAAAAAAAAATAAAAAAAATAAAAAATAAAAAAATAAAAAAAATAAATTGGAGGATAATTACAATATTGCGATGATTTTTGCCATAGATCAACATGAATCAGCCATGAGTATACATGTGTCCCCCTATCCTGAAGCCCCCTCCCACCTCCCTACCCACCCTATCCCTATCCCACTGGATTGCCCCAGATTACTGGCTGTGGGTGCCCTGCTTCATGCATCAAACTTGCACTGGTCATCTATTTTACTTATGGTAATGTACATGTTTCCATTCTATTCTCTCAAATTATCCCACCTTTGGCTTCTCCCCTGAGTCCAAAAGTCTGTTCCTTACATCTGTGTCTCCTCTGCTGTCGTGCATGTAGGATCTTCATTACTGTCTTTCTAAAAGCAACATTATTATATAACATATGTTAGTAGCAACTAGATGGATTATACTAGATCTTATTGAAGGAACTATTTAAGTTCATTGAGCTGAAAATTTTTCTCTTACAAAACAGGAAGACATGAAGTAATCAGACTGCAATGATGATTCAGGCTGATGACATCAACTCCAAGGTCTAGGAGTCAGAAGGTTCAGGAATTGAGTCCCAATCACTCTATTGACCAGATGTTTTGTTATGTTTTGTTTGTTTGTTTGTTTTGATCCTTACAGGCCTGTTTCTTCATCTGTAAAATTGAGATAGTAAAACTATCAACCTCATGAGGTTTTTTTGAGATTGAAATGTGGTTGTTATTTTAAAGCACCTGATTGCTAGGGACATAACAAGTACTCTGTAAATGAGTTTTAAAATAAATTAATTCTTAAATATAAGCTCAGCCAGATTCTAGAAAATTATATCCATAAGTGTGACATGTAAGAAAGAAGTATTTAACTTCTTATGGAGGAGTATTTCACTTCAGTTATTCAAGATATTTCTATCAGTGCTCTACACATAGTACACTATGTAAATCAACAATAACAATATCCTGTTACCCAGTATAGTGTGTACCATTTGTTACCTGTTATCTTTAAGACATTTGAAAATGTTTAGTAAACATGTATTTAAAGGCATCAAATTGATAAATTCTAGTTTAATATTTTTCCACATAGATCACTTACTTGGACATTTCTTTTCAGACTGCTTTGACAATCATCAGATAATAAGTTTATTGATACTTATATGTCTAGGTGTAGAGGCCTTCAAGTCTTGAGTTACTTTAATGAGTTGTCTTCATTTCAAATATACCTTCAGTCACCATCTGGGCGGCATGATGTGAAAGAGAAGGCTCTGAACTGACATGAGCTGGTTCAGATTCCAGCTCTTCTGTTTAACAGCTGACCAGTGATGTAGTCCTCACTCAGTCTCAGTTTCCTCATCTGTGAAATGGGGCCAGTACTTACTGTGCATCTTGCTGTGAGGATTAGAGATAATGAGCATCAGGGTCCAGCACAGAGTTTGGTGCACAGATCTTACCCCCCAGGAGCTGAGAGAAGCTGTGTGCACATGTACAAATGATGGAGCAGAATAAGATGGTCCTTTATGAAAGATGAGAGATGTAAACAGAGCCTTGGGAACCCAGCAGGAAGAGAGATGAGTACAGGATGGTTTCATGGGAGAGTGTGTTTGGGGTGAGGCTAGAAAATGGGCAGGATATTGACAGGCTGTGAGAGAAAGAGCAATTCCAACTGGAAGAAAAGCTGTGAAGGAAAGCAGGGCCTCTTGCTGTTTGACTCTGTAACCCAGCCCTCCTCTGCCTTGGCCTCACCTCTGGCCCCCGTTAACCATTTCAGCAGTCTGCTCCATGGTGCTGCTACTGTAAATCTCCACCATCGCTGAAGGGCCCTTGATGTGCTTCTGGGCGGATGGCATCCAACCAGCATCACCGTTTCCTAGTTTGCCTCTAGTGTGTGTGTCTGCTGTTCAGTGAGAGTTGGCTAAATTTTTGGGTTTCCCTGGTGGCTCAGATGTAAAGAATCTGTCTGCAATGCAGGAAGACCTGGGTTCACTCCCTGGGTTGGAAGGATCCCCTGGAGAAGAAAATGGCAACCCACTCCAGTATTCTTGCCTGGAGAATTCCGTGGACAGAGGAGCCTGGTAGGCTATAGTCCATGGGATCACAGAATTGGACATGACTGAGTGACTAACACTTACTTAACTTTGAGGTAACAAATATGAATAAGAACACTTTCCTGTCAGTGGAAGGAACTATAATATATGCTCAACTCAGGCTTTTCCCCTTTAATCTAATCAGAACACATTGGCTGAGAAATCAACTTGACTTCGTTTTACTTCAAAGCCTCCTAAATGTTTGTCCCCTTGGTTGCTTGTTCATATATAATTTGCAGAGTCAACACACACTCAAAGTATTACTATTAGACTCAGAGATAATTTCTTAGGTCCTGGAAAGAGAGGCCATGAGTGCCTTTTCTAGAATGTGGTTAAGATTGCTGTATTACAATGTTGTGCTATTTTAAGAAGAAAACCATTTAACAACATAAAATCAAGCATAAAAACTAAGCGGAACAGTTTGCAAGGACTGTGAACAGTGAAAGAGAGGCCCAGTAATTCTGTGTGTGTGCATGAGGCTGAGAACATAACACAGCCCATTTTTTTCAATGAAAAACAAAAGCAAGAGATGGTATTAATTTCTGAGCTCAAAAAGAAAGAAGGTGAGATAATTATAAATTAACACAACAGAACATTTGCTGCCTTTCATCAGATGCACCTGCATTAAGATTTGAGTGAGTGGAGAATCTGTGTGTGTCTGTGTTTTGTGGTTGTCAGGGAGGGTTACGATGGAATCTCTTTCTTCTGTGGTGATCATGTGCTTTGTATGTTACGACTGACACTGTAAACAGGGTCCTGTTGTTGGCTTGATGAGAAAATAGGGATCAGTCACCAAGAGGAAGTTATAATCAACTCATGTCCATTTTTCATTTGTGCAGGTGTTCACACACTTTACATTCTCACAGCATCCTTGAGTTCAGTGACTCTGGTTTCTGCAGCACATTCTATAGAAGAGGAAAATGAGACTTAGGGTGATCAAAGGACTTGCTTGTCATGGTGGCACCAGCGTGCTACTTGCTTTCTCCCCAGATTTGCTGCAGTAGAGACAGAGAAGTGAGGACTTCATCTGCAGAAAGGTACTGCTGTGCATCCTAGGTTGATGCATGAGGGAGTTAGTGATAAAAACTGCAAACAAACCCTGTCTATGACAGAATGTGCCAATTGATAATTACAGATAACCTAAGACTTCTTATATAATACCGTGGAACTTAAGTCTAAGGCAGAGGAACCAGGGATCAAATTCCCAACATCTGTTGAATCATAGAAAAAGCGAGAGAATTTCAGAAAAGCATCTACTTCTGCTTCATTTACATGATAAAGCCTTTCACTGTGTGGATCACAACAAAGGGTAGAAAATTCCTAAAAGAGAGGGAAATACCAGACCACCTTACAGGCCACCTGTGAAACCTGTATAGAGGTCAAGAAGCAACAGTTAGAACTAGACATGGAACAACAGACTGATTCCAAATTGGGAAAGGAGTACAAGGCTGTATATTGTCACCCTGTTTATTTAACTTATATAAAGAGTATACCATGTGAAATGCCAGGCTGGATGAAGCAAAAGCTGGATTAAAGATTGCTGGGAGAAATATCAATAATATCAGATATGCAGATGACACCACCCTTATAGCAGAAAATGAAAGGAAACTAAAGAGCTTCTGGACGAAGGTGAAAGAGGAAAGTGAAAAAGTTGGCTTAAAACTCAACATTCAAAAAACTAAGATCATGGCATCTGGTCCCATCACTTCATGGCAAGAGATGGGGAAAGAATGGAAACAGTGACAGACTTTATTTTCTTAGGCTCTAAAATCACTGCAGATGGTGACTGCAGTCATGAAATTAAAAACGTTTTCTCCTTGGGATAAAAGCTATGAAAAACCTAGACAGCATATTAAAAAGCAGAGGCATTACTTTGCCAACAAAGTTCTGCCTAGTCAAGGCTATGGTTTTTCCAGCAGTCATGTATGGATGTGAGAGTTGGATCTTAAAGAAAGCTGAGTGCAGAGGAATAGATGCTTTTGAACTGTGGTGTTGGAGAAGACTCTTGAGAGTCCCTTGGACTGCAAGGAGATCAATCGTAAAGGAAATCAACCCTGAATATTCATTGGAAGGACTGATGCTGAAGCTCTAATACTTTGACCACCTGATGGGAAGACCAACTCATTAGAAAAGACCCTGATGCTGAAAATATTGAAGCCAGGAGGAGAAGGGGATGACAGAGGATGAGATGGTGGGATGACATCCCTGACTTAGTGGACATGAGTTTGAACAAGCTCCACGAGATGGTAAAGGACAAGGAAGGCTGGAGTGCTGCATTCCATGGGATCACAAAGAGTCAGACACAACTGAGTGACTGAACAACTTCTTAAGCCTGATTTCTATCGTGTCATTTTGGGAATGTACCTGTCATCTATTGTCATTTTCCCCATGGTACTCTGGGGAAAATAGGCTGATTTGTCTATTTACTTGTTAAATAATATTCAAATATAACTTTTGATTGATTCCCAGATCCTCAAGTTACAACTTTCTTTCCTTCTTAGCTTTGAGTTTTTCCTGCTTTCACAGACAAGCATCTACTTAGTTCAGCTGATCTGCTGGGTGTCCGTTGAGCACACTGTTTCTTTCCCTTTGGTTTTCCTGCCCAGCTTGCTCTTTCTGCTCCCATTTCTTGTACAAATCTTGTCTATCACTCACTTTAAGTATCACTGTGAAGACTTGGGTCAGGTGTTATCCCTTCTCTGAAAGTGGGAAGCTGAGCCAGAGATCAGCAAAATGTCTTTTTAAGAGACACTCATTCCTTGATTAAAAACAAGTCCTGTGCGTTCACTTCCTGGGCCACCAGCTCTCACACCTGTGTCTAGCACAGACCTTCACACCTGCATGAACAAATGCAACATGACCCCACTGGGAGGTCATCTCAGTTGTCCATGGGCAAAGTTCCCTAAACCTTCATCCACCATCTTCCCCAGCTCAGTAAATGGAGACCCTGTCCTTCCCCTTCCTCACCCCAAACACCACAGTCTCCTCTTCTCTTACAGCCACGCCCGTCCTGTCAGCTGGTCTTTCGGACTCCACCTTCAACATGTGCCTGGAGTGTGACCCCATCTCTCCATTCCCACTGCTCTCACTCTGGTCCTGACCACCGTCATCTCTCACCTCGATTATTCTGGGAGCCTCCTCACTTGTATCCACCCTTCCCCTTCCCCACTTACTGCCTTTTTCTGTAAAGCACAGGAGTGATTCCTTAAAACCTCAAACAGGTCCGTCCTCCCCCTCCTCCTGTTACTGGAGTGCCCCCAGGCTCCTCCTGCTCTGTCTCCGCCCTCACTCCCCTCATTCTTACTCAGCTCTGCTCTCCTGCCTCCTTGTCCTGAATCCCTTGGGCATCTCCCCTGTGGCCCCTGCACTCGCCCCTCCCTCTGTGAGGAGCAGCCTCTCCAGGTCTGCCTGAGCACCCCCCCTCCAGATCTGCTCACACCCTCTCTGAGAAGAGCCCTCCAACCCCAGTGTAGACTCACTTCCCTTCTTTACTCTTCACCTCCCTGAGCCGGCTACCTTTTTCTTCCTGTCCTCAGTACTTGTGCTCAGGTTAATTTTCCATATCGTCCATCTTCCATCATGGAAAGAAACTCTAGGAGCTTTGTTTCTTCACAGCTGAGTTCATTGTGCCCAGAGCAATGCCTGTCATACAGTAGGTCCTCAGTAAATATCTGTTAAAATGGTCAAATGCATAGATGCTGTGCAAAACTACAGAATGAAAACAAATGAAAAGCACTGAGAGGTTTTTTTTTTTTCTTTTTCTTTTTTTAATGTTCAAGGTCACAGTTTAGTTACCCTGACTTATACCCACTGCTCTAGCTTCCCAGGTTGCTTGGTGGGAAAGAATCCACCTGCCAGTGCAGGAGACACAGGAGACAGTGATTCGATCCTGGGTCAGGAAGATCTCCTGGAGGAGGAAACAGCAAACCCCTCCAGTGTTGTTGCCTGGAGAATCCCACGGACAGAGGAGCCTGACAAGCCCTAGTCCATGGGGTTACAAAGAGTTGAATACGACTTAGCAGCTGAGCATGCATGCACGGTAATCAAATACTTGTATGAGGAACTGATGCTAAAAGTGTAAGATGGTAGTAGACCACATTTTATATCTTTTTCTTTCCCCTCTTTTCTATCTGTATAGGATTTACACCTTTTGGAGGAAGGAGATCTAACTGAGATAGGAGACCGAGGAACCCCGCTGAGTGAAGGACAGAAAGCCCGGGTCAGCCTCGCCAGGTGAGTGGGGTTCAGTTGCCATCTGCCCCTCCTCCTCTGCGGCTCCTAGTGGACGTGAGCACACGGACTCTGCTCACTGGGTGGGCCTGTGTGAAACTGGATCTTGGCCCTTTCCCTGAGCTTGTAGAAGGAACATGGAGTTGTTGGACACCATCATGATTCAGAGATGAGACCCAAGGAGTGTGAAGTATCATCTTCTGACGTCTCTCTACGTTTTCTAGAGCCGTGTATCAAGACGCAGACATCTACCTCCTGGACGATCCTCTCAGCGCAGTGGATGCAGGAGTCAGCAGACACTTGTTCGAAGAGTGAGTTTGCTCCTGTTTCCTATCGTTTCTTCTTTCCAAGAGCCCTGTAGAGATGAGGGAAGAGAGCTCAGGAAGGTCTTTGTGCTCCAGGAGACTCAGCTCACTCTGCCCTGGTGTTCCTTCCTCCCCTCCCTTCCCTCCACAGAAGATCCATCGTAGAGAAATCTTGCATCCTGATGAGTTCAGGACAGGAAAATACAGCAGGTGCTTCCAGTGTGTGTGTGGCGGGGGGGCATTGGGGTCCATGCTTTAGGGAGTGACAAACAGATGGCAGTTTCCCTCCTGCTACTTGCAGTTGATTACCAGACACTCCAGGTGGATCCAGACCCCAGGAGTAAGAAAGATGATGTAGGGTTTTTAAATCAGAGAGTGAGACTCTATAACCTGGTACTTGGCTGCCAGTTTTTTTTCCTCGATCATTTGCTTAAGGCACGTTAGAAGCGAAGTTTTCGGTACTGACATAGGGCTTTCATGGAAAGACCCTGTTGGCTTATGCTTGTTATTCTATCAGTTTGGAAATAAAGTCTAGATTTGAGAATCATTTATCCCACATTTGAGTATGATTTCAATCATTTCATGTTATTTCATGGATACTTACTAGGATTAATACTTAGACACTACAATGTAGTGTCACCTATAATCTGGCTTGAGTCTTGACTCTCATTCCTGTTTCTAAAATGTGGAACTTGTCAGTGGCTCCTGGTTGGCTAAACAGTGACTAAAGTAAAACAACTCTGGTTCTTTTCTGTGTATAATGTGTCCTAACACACACTGGCTGAGGCCTCTTATGGAGTCTAGTCTGGCCTTTTTGAAAGCCTTGCAAACTTGTTTTTTTCCTATAACAGCCTTCACATCTCCCCCACGGTCAGGTCGTTGCTGTTGTCCACTTTGTTAAAGCCAATGAACCTTCCAGCTGCACTTAAACACCCTGCTGTGTGCACTGAGATCAGTGTCTTACGGCACAAATCCTTAGTTTACAAGGAGGACAGTGAGCCAGGAGAGGGGAAGGACCCACCCTGGGCAGAATCAGGGAGACTAGGATGCCCAGCTCTCATTCCTGCTTCTGAGGAACCTGTCTCTACATGGAGCTTGTTAAGACAGATGCCTGAGTGAAAGCTCAGCACACTCAGGATTTTGAGTGTTTTAATACAGGATAGTAAGTACCGAGTGTAAAGTGGAAGTGTCAGCTGGAGGGGAAGTACTGAAGCAAGAGTAGAAGCTCAGGTGTGGAGGGAGGAGGAAGCAGGGCTGTGAGGAGAACATCAGGCATGTCCTAGCCTGGAGGAGGCGGGGTGTGCAGCTGTTTGGAAATTCTCTCTTTCAGGTCCTGTGTTAGTTTCTAGCACTATGTCTGTCCAGGCTGCTCTCACAGGAAGCAGAGCTGAGTGGCTTTAGAAACAACAAGTTTTTATCTCATGGTTTTGGAGGCTGGGAAAGTCCAAGTCAGGGTGCTGAAAGATTCAGTCTGGTGAGTCCAATTCCTGCGGCCTCATGTGGTGGCAGAGGTGAGGGGGCCGTGTGGGTCCCTTTTATCAGGGCACTAATCCCTTTCATGCAGGCTCCACCCTCATGACCTGGTCCCTCCCGATGGCCCCACCTCCTAATACCAACACAGTGGGGATTAGGTCTCAATAGATGACTTTTGAGGAGTAAAACATTCCGTCTATAGCAAGTTGTCACAGATGGGGGTGCTCAAAGAATAGAAATTAAATTTGTCACAGTTCTTGAGGCTACAGGTTCACGGTGTGGGTGGTCTGGTTCCTCCTGAGACCTCTCTCCTTGGCTTCTGACCACATCCCCTCACTGTGTCCTCACATGGTCGGGGTTTTCTCTAGTTGCAGTGGGCAGGGGCTACTCTCTAGCCATGGTGCATGGACTTCTCACTGTGGTGGCTGCTCTCATTGCAGAGCACAGGCTCTATGCGGCATGGACTTAGTAGTTGCGGCTCCTGGGCCCCAGAGCACAGGCTCAGTAGTTGTGCTGCATGGCCTGAGGTGCTTTGCGCATGTGGGAGCTTCCTGGACCAGGGAGGGATCCTGTGTCTCCTGCACTGGCAGGTGGATTCTTTGCCACTGAGCCACCAGGGAAGCCCTCATTTGTATATTTTTGCTTATATAGCTGTTGCCTTAGGAGACTGACCTAAGAAAACATTGATATAATTTATGTCAGAGAATGTTTGTCAGAGAATGTTTTGCCTGTAATCTCTACTGGGAGTTTTATGGTGTCACGTCTTATGATTAAGTATTTAAGCCATTTTGAGTTTATTTTTGTGCATGGTGAGGGAGTGTGCTCTAACTTCATTGATTTACATGCTTGTGTCTCTGTCCTTGTGTCTTAGTCTCTTCATCGAAGCACACCAGTCACGTTAGATTAGGTCCAGTATAATTAAGAGTAATAATTGCCTTTAAAGTCCATGACACCAAATTCTAAGGTACTGATGACTCAGGTGACCACATGTGAATCTGAGGGGACATGACTGATTTACAGCAAGTCCAGAAGAGCAAAGTAGAGACTTCAGCAGAGTCAGCAAATGTGAGAGGGAGGCCTGTGAGGAGCTCTGGGGTCTGGACACTAGGAGCTGGCTAGGAGCTAGGATTCCACATCCACTAAGCAGGCATTGTTAGACTTTGGTGGAACCTGCCCTTGTATAAAACGTGCTTAGTGTTGGGATGATAAAAGAGTTGTGGAGATGGATGGTGGTGATGGTTGCACAGCAATGTGAATGTACTTCATGCCACTTAGCTGTGTGCTTAAAATGGCAAAAACAGTAAATTTCATGTTCGGTATATTGTAACATACATACAAACCTGCATAGTGGCACAGAATCCTTGAGAATAAGAGGGAACAGGGCAGATGACACATGGCGTTGTCTCCAGCTCTCTGATCTGACCCCCCTTTCCCAGCCTCTCCCATTCATGACTTGATGAGTTTTCCCTTAGAGAAGTGCCTTGTGTCTTGTCACGAGTTCAGTGACAGGAGCTCGTGCTGTGACAGAGATTCCCCACCCCCGCCCTCCTGGCATCATGAGTGTCTCAGCCTCCTTGTTCCCAGCCCCACCCTGAGCTCACTAATGTGTGTCACCCTGTCTTGTGAGCATCTGCACAAGTTCCCCATCAGGGCAGGAACAGATTCTGCTAGTCACTGCATCCGTGTCACAGGGAAGGGAGAGCAAGGCATTTTGGTGCCAAGTACAGGGTGCTGATCGCAGTTCTCCTGAGTTCTTTTTCAAACACTGGAGATATTTATAAAATCCTCTCAAATATTTTGAATGTTCTGCTTTGGATATATACTTGATGGAAGCAAGCTTAAGACTGCTGTTTGTAATCAGAACCACATTCTCTAGGGAAAGTTAAAGCAGAGAGCGTGAAAGCAATTTAGGAAACCACTCAGCAGCAACTGGAGAGTGTTCTCAAGTCAGAGAATCGGATGGAACAATATGCTGTGAGAGATGGTGGTCCTGTGGAAGCTTGGTCATGGGGAGCGTTTTGTGTTACAAATGAATGACTCACACTTCTGCTTGCCATTAAGTTTCCTTCAGTCATGAATTTATATCCAAGGTCATTGAGGTTCATGACTTTTACGGCTTATGCTGTGAACACAGTGGATTCTATCAGCTACAGAAGATGAGGGCCTTACATGAACTGATGCAGCCTCACCTGTGTCCAGCCATGGATCCCATCCTGGTTCAGCCCCACATCACTAGACCCCTGCCTCCTGCGTCATCAGATCTTGGAGTCTGTCGTGATCAGACTTCCACGCTACTGTCTACACAGCTCACCCTCCTGTCTACATAGCTCACACTCCTACTCCAGCCCTTCACGGACACCTCTGCCCATGCCCCCGCCCCGCCTCCGCCTCCCCCGCCCTCCGCCCTCAGCCCACCACCACATTCACAAAGCAGCTCCAGGTCCTCAAACAAACAGGCTTCCTTGCCGTCTGCCCCCCTCAGCCTTTCCAGCGCATCCGCACACCCACTCGGTATCCAGCTGTGCTGGCTCTGTGGGGTTCTTTCTCACCCCTGTCTGTCTGTACATACTGGTCCCTCTGTCCAGAGCCAGGGAGCAGTGCGCCAGGACACAGAAGGAAGGTGGAGGATGGGACCTGCCATTCCCACCTACTCCGCCAGGGGGCGCCCGTGCCCTCTGTCTTCCCCCAGCTCTCAGTGGGTGCACTTGACCATATATGAGTCCCCCTGCCACCCACTGTAGCTCAGTTGGGAAAGAATCTGCCTATAGTCCAGGAGACCCGGGTTCGACTCCTGGGTCAGGAAGATACCCTAGAGAAGGAAATGGCAACCCACTCCAGTATTCTTGTCTGGAAAGTCTCATGGACAGAGGAGCCTATAGTCCATGGGGTTGCAAGAGTCAAACACGACTTAGCCACTAAACCACCACCACCACCTGCCACCCATAAACTATGAATGCAAGAAGGTGCCTCCGTCCAGCGTCTTCTGTCCCAGGAACCCTGCACCTGCTGTGCCTTCTTCTAGGATGTTTCCCCAGTTAGTCTCAGGGCTCCCGTGTCTCCACATCTCAGACAGCAGCTGCCCTTGCTTTTCCTTGAGAGCACAGGTCACAGCCCAGTAGCACATTTTCTATACTTATTCACTGTGTCCTCTACACGGTGCACAGTATTGTCTTCCATTTTGATGTGTGGGTGGATCCTCAGCACTTAGGACAGTGTGTGGCTCCTCAGCAGACCTCTGCTGATTGAATGAATGAAGGTGGGGACTCTGTCTTATTTGTATCGCCTCTACCACGGGATGTGTTCCCTCTTAATACAACCCTTATATAGGATTATATGTGGGATTATAAAATTAACACAGCCTTTATATAGGAATAACTGTTATACAACTGATTGCTGACTCAGTCATTTCTGTGGCATGACTTGGAAATCTTTAAAAACTTGGAAAATAGTGTATTTTTCTAGTGATTTGGATAAAATCATTATTTAGGGAAAAACCAAAGCCATCAACTGATCACTTCATTGTAGTTATTTGTATTACCTCATCTGTGATAGGTTGTTAGGAAGAAAACATCTTAAAACTTTTGGGTTGGTTCATCTTGGATGTAGCAACCCATCAGATCTGATTAACATCCACCTTTAGGGACAGAGGATGAGATGGTTGGATGGCATCACCGACTCAATGGACATGGGTTTGGGTAGACTCTGGCAGTTGGTGATAGACAGGGAGGCCTGGCATGCTGCAGTTCATGGGGTCACAAAGAGTCAGACACAACTGAGCAACTGAATTAAACTTAGGGACTAATGGCAGGTAATTATGAATTAAGGAGAAAAAATTCTGTTTAAAAGCTTTATACTAAGTTTGAAAAGGTGTTGACCAAGAAACTTAGTTATGAATGCTGAGCTAACACATGTAAAAAGGTAAAAATGAATCCTTTTAGGCTTAGCGAAGTGATGGTGTATGTGTTTACATCCCAGGGTCTTATTTCTGATCACAGACCCAGTGTCCAGAATGTCCTGTTAAGAGTTTCTGTCCTGAGTCCAAAGCACATGACCATTTGTGGTTAGGGAGGAGTGGAGAAAGGGGCTGACATTTACTGAGCGTATTGATGGTTTGATTTCTTAGAAGGTATGGATGAGTTCTCATTAACGTTGTTCTGAGGTGAACAAACTGAGGTTTAGTCTCTTGTCCGATGTCATCAGGCTCCTGAGAGGGACTGAGCTGCAGCCTGCTGCCTCCAGTCTCTCCATCTGACTCACTCACAGGCTGAGCTCTGGCCCAGGTTTCTGAGATTTGCTCTGTGAAGGGCTGGGACACTCAGAGTACCTGCCTGGAAACCTGCCTGTGGTCACTGGGGCCCCGGACCTGAGCATTTGCTTCCCTGGAGGGGTTGTGGACCCTGTGGAATGAGACTGGGCCTGAGTCCCTAGGGGTCTACATTTGAAATGTAGGAATAGGTTTTTTTTTTTTTTTTTCTTCTGTGAAAAAAATATAAGGTTGAATACTGAGGGTGTTTTGACTAAGAGAACTGGTGGGAGCTCTGAGCATTGGGTGATTTCCACTGTGATTTGGGCCATGTTCTTTACTTTGGAGTCTGTTCTTTACTTTCATGTTTGGAAGTTGTTCAGTCCTAATGAAAGAAGACTTGCTTCCTGGATGGAACTGGGAATGTTGCAGAGACTGATAGAGGCCCCTCCGGCATTCATTTTCTAGCTAATATTCTTTGGGAGCAAGTGTCTAGCAAATACACTCTGACAAAGGTTCCCAAGAATCTATTAATTTTTTGTTGTGAATATTTACATCATTAATTATAAATAATCTCCTTGAAAGCTGTCTAAGAATCTACACATTATTAAAAGACATGAATCCCTCTTCTCCCATTCCCAAATAGCGATAAAATAGTGTTTTAATTTAGTCAGGTTTTGTAATCTTCGGAGAAGGAAATGGCAACCCACTCCAATATTCTTGCCTGGAGAATCCCATGGACGGAGGAGCTTGGTGGGCTACAGTCCATGGGTCACAAAGAGTCGGACACGACTGAGAGACTTCACTTTCACTTTCACTTTGTAATCTCGGTATTGCTCAGCTGTTTTCCTTTATGAAATATGTAAATAATTGCTAAGCTGAGTTTCAGAGGAAAAGACTTAGCTGTTAGTGCCTCCTTCAATGAACTGGCTTTAAAATTTTTTTGGTAGCACTCAATTCAAATTTGCTGCTGATAAATTTAAGAACCTAGTTGGATTAATTGAGTTATGTTTATTTAATTGTTATTACTGATTCGCATTTAAACTAAAGATCTTTGACTGCTGTGTGGTCTTTGTCTCTCTTTTCAAAATATAAGTTTTCAATTTGCGGCACTCCATTAATGTGCTTTTGCTTTCTGTACCTTTTACATTTGTAGGTGTATTTGTCAGGCCTTGAAGAATAAGATCACAATTTTAGTCACTCATCAGTTTCAATACCTACAAGATACAAGTCAGATTCTGGCACTGAAAAATGTAAGTAATTTCTAGAAGTCTGTGGAATTGCTAGTCCACGTATGTTGAAGGACGGACCTCCTTTCTGGTCACTTTCCTTGGGTTAGTGGTAAACACCGTCTTCTCCCTCAGTTTTTCACCCCCTTCTCAGAGCTGGTGTTCATGCCTTGGATGATGACTCTAAAGGATGTCACTACTACACTCTAAGCCATGTAAAACTAAAGTGTGTAAAAGTGAAACCACAGGGTTATTGAATCATCCCTATTCTAATGAAATTTCTTAAGGATAATGATGTAATTTTATTTAGAACTTTTTATTTTCCTCTTCCATGACTTAAGTCAAAGTGTATTACTTAGAAATTAGAGATTCTATGGTCTGCTGGTATCCAGGTGATTGTCATACCTAGGCTGCCTAAAAAGCATATTGCATTAACACCAGAAGTGAGGTTGGGTAGCCGAGCACCTGGGTCAGAGATGCCCACTCTGCCGGTGTCTCCAATTGCTGGTCTCACTGCCCAGGTCTCTCATGTGTGTAGCAGGAGGACAAAGCTCTCCTGTTCTTATGGGGATGGATGTGACAAAGATGAAGTGAGGGTGACATCCTGGCTGCCTCCCTGAGGAGCTGGTGCCTCATGGGGTCTGAGTGACATGAAGGTGAGGGCCTTGCAACACCTGGGGGAGGGGGCCTGAGGCAGGGGGTGCTAAGGAAGGAGTTGACCTGGCAGGTTGGAGGAACAGCAGGAAGACCAGCGTGTCTGAGGGGAATGGGCAGGGGATGTGGAAGGAGCTGGTCTCCGAGCAGTGGGCAGGGGACTGGAAGTGAGACGGAAGTCTTGGATGGTCCAGAGCAGAGCAACAACGTGGTCTGACATCAAATTTGAGAGATTTCTATGATGGTCACTTGAGGGGTGACAGCAGAAGCAATTTGAAGTCTTAGTAAAGCTGAGAAGACAGAAGTGTGTCTCAGGGTAGAGTACCAGTTTCTAGAGCTGCCATGATGAAGTACCGTGAACTGAGTGACTTCAACAGAAGTTTATTGTCTCCCTGTTCTGGAGACTGCTGCTGCTGCTGCTGCTGCTAAGTCGCTTCAGTCGTTTCGTCTCTGTGCAACCCCAGAGACGGCAGCCCACCAGGCCCCCCTGTCCCTGGGATTCTCCAGGCAAGAACACTGGAGTGCGTTGCCATTTCCTTCTCCAATGCATGAAAGTGAAAAGTGAAAGGGAAGTCCCTCAGTCGTGCCTGACTCCCAGCAACCCCATGGACTGCAGCCCACCAGGCTCCTCCGTCCATGAGATTTGCCAGGCAAGAGTACTGGAGTGGGGCGCCATTGCCTTCTGACTACAAATCCCAAATCCAGGTGCTGGCAGGGCCGTGCTCTCCCTGACGGCTCCAGGAGACAGTCCTTCCCTCCAGCCTCTGATGTTCACTGGCCTTCCTTGGTGTTCCTTGGCTTCTAACTGCAGCACTGCGGTCTCTGCCTCTAATGCCACATGGCCATTGTCCCCGTGTCTGAGTCCCTTCTCGTGAGGACGTCAGTCATACTGGATTTAGGGCCACCCTGCACCAGTATGACGTCATCTTAACTTGATTGCATCTGCAAAGACCCTGTTTCCAAATAAGGTCATGCTCACAGGTGTCACATTTGAACTTATCATTTTGAGGAGGGGCACCATCCAACCCACAGCTCCTAGCATGGTTGGGAGGTGGGGTGGAGATTAGTGAGAAGTTTTCAGACTTGGTAGTAGTTTGATGCTTCACTTCTTGGCTCATTGACCTCTGGGCTTCAGTGCCTTTGTCGTTAACCCCTGACTGTTCCACAGGCCCTTGGTCAGATCCCTGACTTATGAAATGAATCTCTGCTCCAAGATTATTAAAATACAGAACCTCTATCTCTCTAGAAGCAGTTCCATGTGTGAATTCCTCTACACTCCTCTAGCAATGGGGGGAGAGCCTATGGTTTTTCAAGCTTGAGAGCAGTTGATTTCATGCACAGAGGGGGCGATTCTAGTGTGTAAAACTCAGTGTTGACAGGGTTATGAGCAAAGGCTCAATGGGCAGAATAACCTATTTAACCACTCCCTAGATGTTTTAGGGTCACCTTATTGCTTCCTTTGAGGACACTACCCTCAGTTTTACTACTAACAAAACAACTATCTCTCCACTGGTGAGCACCCTTGGATAAATCAGGGTCCATCCTCATTGTCTGGTCCCTCTCTCACAGCAGAGAGGAGATGGTCCTAACTAGGGTCCTGGGCCATCTTCTTCCACCTGAGCTGCCTTACCCAGAGTTGCTCTTATTTGATGAGTTTTGCATCATGAGGTTTTTTTCCCTAGTGTTTTGTTTGCCACTGAGTGATCAGCTGCATCTTGTTTCAGGGTCAGAAAGTAGTGAAACATCTGCACATTATTCCATATGACTTTGTAAGGGAGGGAAACTGCAAGGATGTGTCAGTTCAGTTCAGTCGCTCTGTCGTGTCCGACTCTTTGCGACCTCATGGATTGCAGCACGCCAGGCCTCCCTGTCCGTCACCAACTCCCCACACATGTTCAAAGAACATGATTAGATTGGCTGTAGTTTAATCAGCTGCCTGATTGGGGAAGCCTTGTTGGCTACTTGTGGTTGGTTGGTGCTAAGTTTTTTCTTGGATCTGTGTACACTGATTATGGCTTAAGTTTTGATTTGCAGGCACAGACTGCCAAGCATTAGCGACACCCTGGCCTCATGGCCTCCTTGTTCAGTTACTTTAATAAATGGAACATTGAATTTTCATCTAGGGACTTCCTTGATCCTTGTGACCCTAGAATGCATTCTAAGTCCTCCAGACAGTTGTAAAGACCATGCAGCTTATGGGTTCTCTGTTCAGGGCTGGTTCCTACATGTCCTGTCCCAGCTGGGCACATGATACTGTGATAGTGACGGTGGTCAGTGAAATTTGATGAGCGACTCTTACCCATGCAGATGTGCTCGTGCCCACCTCTGTGTCAGTAATTTTCTTTTCTGGAATATTCTCCCAAGCGTTTTTTAAAATTCTGCTTTTCACATGAGGTTTCTCTCAGTTCTCATGTTTTCTCTAGAGACTGTGCTAATCCTCCCAGCAACTTCTGTACTTCTTGCTTCCCTAAGTCCCCACGGTAGTTATGTGAACGACCTCCATTTTTAACCCATGAGCACACGTTTCTTTCAAATCCCCCAGCACCTAACACAGGGTTTGGCAGAGAACAGAATGTTCAGTTCTGTGTTGAGTTGACTAGATTTCTCAACAAGAATTCTAGACCCAGAGATCTTTATTTTCTTCAAATATTATAATTTAAGACCAAATAACTTTTTGTGATTAGTATTTCAGTTGATTTAATATTATCGAGGGCTTCCCTGGTGGCTCAGATGGTAAAGAATCTGCCTGCAGTGCGGGAAATCTGGGTTCAATCCCTGGGTCAGGAAGATCCCTGGAGAAGGGAATGGCAACCCACTCAAGTATTATTGCCTGGAGAATCCCATGGACAGAGAAGCCAGGCAAGCTACAGTCCATGGGGTCAAAAAGAGTCAGACACAGCTCAGCAACTAACACAACATTATCACATGTAAATTAATTCCTCTAAAAAATTATTATTATGATTATTATTTTTTATTTTAGGGCAAAATAGTGGACAGGAGGACTTACTCTGAGCTCCTGAAATCTCGGATAGATATCTCTTCCCTTTTTAAGAAGGGAAATAAGCAGTCTGAACCATCTCCAGCTCTAGGAACTCCCACTCTGATCTCTGAGTCTTTGGCTTCATCTCTACAGTCTCCCAGACCCTCATTGAAAGATGCGGCTCCAGAGGACCGAGATGTGAGTTTCTCAGCCTGCAACACACCTGGTTCTGTCTGCTCTTGGTGACTTCATGGACCTCCAGTCTGCTCTGCTCGTGACATCTTTTTTTGTCCCAAAGTAGACTCTAAGGTTTCCAAAGTCTTATTCCGTGGAATTGATAGAAAAGCATGAAAGGAGCAAGCCTGCTTGGGGTTATCCTCTGGGTGTAGGATGGAGACTTTTATGGAGACCAGGAGTGGGTGCACTTCTGAATTTCTGGATGCATGTGGCTCTCACTGATATGAGAACTCTTCAATGTACTGTAGTTACATCCTACTTGCTCTGGTGGTCCCCAGGTTCCCTTATTCATCCAGACGCTTAATGGAAGACATCCTTAGACTGAGTCCTCCTGTAATCACATTAAATCAGCTACATATGTTGGAGTGTTCTGTCACTGCAGGTGACTGATGGTAATATTTTGCCCCATGGTCAGAGGTAACATGTGCAAAGGACCTGACACACAGTAGACACTTTAGAGTTAGTTTCCATCTTCACCTTTTGAGCCCCAACTGCATTTTATGTCTCCATCATTGAGTGACACAAGTCATCTAGAGAGATACATTAACTCCATAATTTTATATATTATTTTAGAATAAGCTTCTGTCTTTATACTTGAATCAGGTGTATTATACTTATGCTGAGAGTCATGGTCGACTTTAAGCAAAGTCCCCCAGCAGTGCATAACCTCGTGCAAATGATGTTTCCTTATTTCTAATGGATTCCTAGAAGTGGGATGGCTGGGTCCAAGGCTAAATGCACACATGGTTTGGCCAGATATTCCCGCACCCTTCTCCGGAGGATAGACCATCTTGGTGGTCTTCTCAGTGTGTGAGATGTGTCTGTTTCCCACAGCTTTGCAGTGGAGGGCATTGTTGAACTCTTGAAACTGGGAGTTCGTTATTTAGAATTTCATATCTCACTGCCTTTTTTTCCTTCCAGACTGAGAACATACAGGTTACACTACCTCTAGAGGACCATTTGGAAGGAAAAGTTGGTTTTAAGACCTATAAGAATTACTTCACAGCCGGTGCTGGCTGGTCTGTCATCCTCTTCCTTATTCTAGTGAACATCGCAGCTCAGGTATGTAAAGGCATTTATTTTGGTTTATACCCTCAGCTTGTTGTTTATATACTATTTATACTATATTTATTTTATAATTATTCTTAGATATGTGTTTTAAGAGATTTATTTTTAAAAAGTGGCTGAAGTTGTGGGATCTTGCTGGGTGAATGTGAAATCAGGAAGGCAGCTCTGCAGGTTGGAATCTCAGGCAGGAGCTGACCCTGCTGTCTTGAGGCAGAATTTCTTCCTCCTCCAGGAAGCCTCAGGATTTGCTCTTAGGCCTTCATCTGAGTGGACGAGGCCACCACAGTGCTATTCCTGCATTTTAAGTCCACTTGGGTTTGCATTGACATTGCCATATGTGTTGAACAAAGTCTTCTGGGAAAAGGGGGATATCTTTTAAAGATTTTAAAATGTAGCATGCCCTCCCCTGACCTGTGGTCATATGGGGCGTGGGGCTTGGTGCAAACCTGAGCTAGAAGGACCGTCTCCGTGTTCTGGAGCTTTCCCATCCCCCATCCTAGTGAGCGGATGTGAGGGCTCAGTGATGTCAGTGTGTGAGTGACTGCTGTTTCCTGCTCCAGGTTGCCTACATCCTGCAGGATTGGTGGCTTGCATACTGGTGAGTGGCTCCTGGTCTAACCCAAAGTGCTGTGAAATCTACACGAAGCTTCACTTTCCCACAGAGTCGGGTGGAGGTGGGGCTTGTTTCGTCTCCTCTTATGGCCTTACATAGTTTCCCTGAAGAAAAAGTAAACTTCTTGCGGGTGAGTATGATCACCCCATGGTCTCTCCCCTTGTCCCTCTCTTTAGAAGCTTCTTTACAGACTTTTTTTTTCTTTTTCTGAACTTTTTCTTTTGTATTGAAAAATAGCCGCTTAACCACATTGTGATAGTTTCAGGTGAACAGTGAAAGTCAGCCATACATATGCATGTAGTCATCCTTCCCCAAGTCCCCTTCTATCCAGGCTGCCATACAGCAGTGAGCAGAGTTCCTGTTCCATGTGCTATACAATGTCATTGTTGGTTATCTATTTTAAATATAGCATGTGCATGACCATCACAATCTCCCTAACTATCCCTTCCCCTCTGGTAACCACAAGTTCACTTTCTAAGTCTGTCTTCACAGACAGTTTTGAGAACTGAAAGTCATAATTCAGATTTTTAAAAGGGAGACACACAGAGGGTCTTGCGAGTTGGGAAACACTTTCCAGCATGAAACATGTTTCTCAAACTGAGGTAATTTTGTGTGTGTGTGTGTGTGTAAGTTCTATGTATATTTGCAGTGTAATATTTTTTCTTTCCTGTTCTTAGGGCGAATGTACAAAGTGACCTGTATTTTGGGGAACTTGTAAAAGAAGATGAAGATGTAGTGTTCATTCTGAACTGGTACTTAAGAGTGTATTCAGGTGAAGTTGAGTCATCCGCTCCATTATACCTGAGTCTAAAGTATTTACAATGAGTCTGTATGAGCAACTAGGGCTTTTAGGAGTAATTCAGTAATATCTTAACACATTGAGTGTCTGAATTGGATTTACTCTGTGAATTAACTTGAATAATTATTTTAAAGATCTACTAGAAGAAAAGAGGTTGAATGAGGACTCTTACTTTGCCATGTACTGGATTTTGGTAGTTAAACCAGGGTTGGCTATTCAGAAAATCAACCATTGAAAATATGTGGCTATTGTCTATTCTAATAGGTTGTTTTACCTAAATCTTATATCATTATCACTTCATTGTCCCATCACTTCATGAGAAATAGATGGGGAAACAGTGGGAACAGTGTCAGACTTTATTTCTTTGGGCTCCAAAATCACTGCAGATGGTGATTGCAGCCATGAAATTAAAAGACGCTTACTCCTTGAAAGGAAAGTTATGACCAACCTAGATATCATATTAAAAAGCAGAGACATTGCTTTGCTAACAAAGCTCTGTCTAGTCAAGGCTATGGTTTTTCCAATAGTCATGTATGGATATGAGAGTTGGACTGTGAAGAAAGCTGAGCACAGAATAATTGATGCTTTTGAACTGTGGTGTTGGAGAAGACTCTTGAGAGTCCCTTGGACTGCAAGGAGATCCAACCAGTCCATTCTGAAGGAGATCAGTCCTGGGTGTTCATTGGAAGGACTGATGTTGAAGCTGAAACTCCAATACTTTGGCCACCTGATGCGAAGGGCTGACTCATTGGAAAAGACTCTGATGCTGGGAAGGATTGGGGGCAGGAGGAGAAGGGGACGACAGAGAATTAGATGGCTGGATGGCATCACCGCCTCGATGGACATGAGTTTGAGTGAACTCCGGGAGTTGGTGATGGACAGGGAGGCCTGGCGTGCTGCAGTTCATGGGGTCGCAAAGAGTCAGAGACGACTGATCAACTGAGCTGAGCTGAGCTATATCATTATATGGGTGGGCAAGGAGATTGGAAATGGATCCCCACCCTGTGGTTCAAATTTTTGAATTCTGTCTGAATAAACCTTGACTTTTATTGATCTTGGATGAAATCCTCTGGCATCATGGACCCCAAATAAAAGCATTATTCCCTCCAAGGTATGCGTACTCCTCTTTACCACACTGCCCATCTTCGGCTTCGCTAGTTATTTGAGAAGCTAAGTAGAGGAAATCCAAAGTCTGGGATTAGATTCCATCTCTTTCTTCCCTTGAGATCACAGTGTTATCTCCTCCCCAACTGTGTGATTAATTTAACATTTGGTTTAGCAGACTAGTATTAACATGACTGTCTCTATTCACAAAAGTATTTAGAATATCTATAGCATTACATACTATTTAAAGCATATCTTCACCTAAAATTTCAAATATATTCTTTATCCAGTCATCTGCTGATGGACCTTTAGGTTGCTTCATGTCCAGTCAGTTCAGTCAGTTCAGTTGCTCAGTCATGTCCGAATCTTTGCGACCCCATGAATCGCAGCACACCAGGCCTTCCTGTCCATCACCATCTCCTGGAGTTCACTCAAACTCACGTCCACTGAGTCAGTGATGCCATCCAGCCATCTCATTCTCTGTTGTCCCGTTTTCCTCCTACCCCTAATCCCTCCCAGCATCAGAGTTTTTTCCAATGAGTCAACTCTTCACATGAGGTGGCCAAAGTACTGGAGTTTCAGCTTTAGCATCAGTCTTTCCAAAGAACACCCAGGGCTGATCTCCTTTAGAGTAGACTGGTTGAATCTTCTTGCAGTCCAAGGGACTCTCAAGAGTCTTCTCCAACACCACAGTTCAAAAGCATCAATTATTTGACGCTCAGCTTTCTTCACAGTCCAAATCTGGCTATTGTAAATAGTGGTGCTATGATCATTGGGGTTCATGTGTCTTTTTGAATTATGGTTTTCTCAGGGTACCCCAGTAGTAGGATTGCTGGGTCATATGGTAGTTCTATTTTTAGTTTTTTAAGGAGTTTCCATACTGGAATAGCAGATCACCTTACCTGCCTCCTGAGAAACCTGTATGCAGATCAAGAAGTAACAGAACTGGGCATGGAACAATGGATTGGTTCCAAGTAGGGCAAGGAGTATGTCAAGGCCGTATATTGTCATCCTGTTTATGTAACTTCTATGAAGACTAAATCACGCAAAATGCCAGGTTGGATAACCGCCAAGCTGGAATCGAGATTGCCAGGAGAATTGTCAATATCCTCAGATATGCAGATGACACTGCCCTTATGGCAGAAAGTGAAGAGGAACTGAAGAGTCTCTTGATGAAGGTGAAAGAGGAGAGTGAAAAAGCTTGCTTAAGGGACTTCCCTGGTGGTCCAGTGGCTAAGACTCTGAGCTCCCAATGCAGAGGGGCCTGGGTTCATCCCTGGTCAGGAAACTAGATCCCACATGTTGCAACTAAGACCTGGCACAGTCAAATAAATAAATATACATTTTTTTAATGGCTTAAAACTCAACATTCATAATACTAAGATCATGGCATCTAGTCCCATCACTTCATGGCAAGTAAATGAGGAAACAGTGGAAACAGTGACTTTATTTTCTTGGGCTCCAAAATCACTGTGGACAATGACTACACCCATGAAATTAAAAGATGCTTGCTCCTTGGAAGAAAAGCTGAGACAAATCTAGACAGTGTATTAAAAGGCAGAGACATCACTTTGCTGACAAAGGTCGATATAGTCAAAACTATGGTTTTTCCAGTAATCATGTACAGAGGTGAGAGTTGGCCCATAAAGAATGCTGTACACCAAAGAATGGATTATTTTGAAGTGCGGTGGTGAAGAAGAATCTTGAGAGTTCCTTGGATAGCAAGGAGATTAAACCAGTCAGTCCTAAAGGAAATCAACCCAGAATATTCATTGGAAGGACTGATGATGAAGCTGAAGCTCCAGTAATTTAGCCACCTAATGCAAGGAGTCCACTCACTGGAAAAGACCCTGATGCTAGGAAAGTCTGAGGGCAGGAAAAGAAGAGGGTGACAGAGGATGAGATGGTTGGATGGCATCACTGATTCAGTGGACATGATCCTGAGCAAGCTCCGGGAGATAGTGAAGGACACGGAAGCCTGGCATGCTGCTGTTCATGAGGTTTTAGAGTCAGCCACTACTGAGTGACTGAACAACAACGACAGTACTCCCTAGTGGCTGTATCCATTTACATTCCCAACACAGTGCAAGAGGGCTCTCTCTTCTCCACACCCTCTCTAGCATTTATTGTTTTCATACTTTTTGATGAGGGCCGTCCTGACTGGTGTGAGGTGATACCTTATTGTAGTTTTGATCTCACTTCTCTAAAAGTGATGTTGAGCATCTTTTTATATGCCTCTTGGCCATCTGTGTGTCTTCTTTGGAGAAATGTCTCTTTAGGTCTCCTGCCCACTTTTTGATTGGACTGTTTTTTTTTTTTTTTTCTTTTAATCGAGCTCCATGAGCTGCTTCGTATTATGAAGATTAATCCCTGGTCAGTTGCTTCAGTTCAGTTCACTCACTCAGTCTTGTCCAACTCTTTGCAACCCCATGAACCGCAGCACACCAGGCCTCCCTGTCCAACACCAGTTCCCAGAGTCCACCCAAACCCATGTCCATTGAGTCTGTGATGCCATCCAACCGTCTCATCCTCTGTCATCCCCTTCTCCTCCTGCCCTCAATACTTCCCAGCATCAGGGTCTTTTCAAATGAGTCATCTCTACACATCAGGTGACCAAAGTACTGGAGCTTCAGCTTCAACATCAGTCCTTCCAATGAACACCCAGGCCTGATCTCCTTTAGGATGGACTGGTTGGATCTCCTTGCAGTCCAGGGGACTCCCAAGAGTCTTCTCAAACACCACAGTTCAAAAGCATCAATGCTTAGGCACTCAGCTTTCTTTATAGTCTCTCACATCCATACATGACCACTAGAAAAATCATAGCCTCAGTTGCTTAGTTTGCAGTTATTTTCTCTCATTCTCAGGGTTGTCTTTTCATCTCATTTATGGTTTATATATATATATATATATATATATATATATATATATACATATACACGCAGTGGAATATTACTTATCCATAGAAATGACTGAAATTGGGTCATTTGTAGAGATGTGGATGGACTTAGAGTCTGTCATACAGAGTAAAGTAAAAGTAAAGTAATTGGTTTTTTTAATATAAGCAAAAAAAAGGCTTATATTAATGCATATATATGGAATCTACAAAATGACACAGATGAACCTATTTGCAGGGCCAAGAGTAGAGTCATAGATGTGGAGAATGGAAGTGTGGGCATGGGGGGTGGGGTGGGGAGGTGGGAAAGATGAACTGGGAGATTAGAACTGACATATGTACACTACCATGTGTGAGACAGCTAGCTAGTGGGAAGCTGCTGTGTAGCACAGGGAGCTCAGTTCAGTGCTCTGGTGACCAGAGGGGAGGTCCAAGAGGGAGGGGATATCTGTATACATATAGCTGATTTACTTCATCGTACAGCAACTATACCCCAATAAATTTTTTTAAACAAAAATTTGAATGTCCTTACAGGAAATGCTTGTATAAGCTTTTTACAAAGAGTGATTCATGTAAAAATCCACTCAATGAAATTAGATTATTTATTTTGTTGATTACTTGTGTAAGAAACTTGAATCTATTAGCTATTTTCTTTCTCAATTGGTGGACTATGGGGGCTTAAAGAAGAAGGAAGGGATTCTGTTACACATTCATATTGGATGGTGAGTTAAACAAATAAATGCCTATTGATGGAATTCAGGAATTTGAATCAGTTCTGATGAGATGGATGAAACTGGAGCCGATTATACAGAGTGAAGTAAGCCAGAAAGAAAAACACCAATACAGTATACTAACACATATATATGGAATTTAGGAAGATGGCAATGATGACCCTGTATGCAAGACAGGGAAAGAGACACAGATGTGTATAATGGACTTTTGGACTCAGAGGGAGAGGGAGAGGGTGGGATGATTTGGGAGAATGACATTCTAACATGTATACTATCATGTAAGAATTGAATCGCCAGTCTATGTCTGATGCAGGATACAGCATGCTTGGAGCTGGTGCATGGGGATGACCCAGAGAGATGTTATGGGGAGGGAGGTGGGAGGGGGGTTCATGTTTGGGAATGCATGTAAGAATTAAAGATTTTAAAATTTAAAAAAATTTAAAAAAAATAAAAATAAAAAAATTAAAAAAAAAAGGAATTTGAGCAGCTTTCATAATTTAAATAACACTGATGTGTTGGTTGAATGGAAAAAGGTACTTGAGGGGATAATTATTGTAGATGTTATCCCCACTGTATTTAGCATTGTGAGTTGAAGAGAAGTTCAGAGGGCTATTTTAATGTTTATATGCATGGTAATGCTCATTTATGTCATTGATAAAGCATAAATGTAAATGATTATATTTATTTACAAGTGTTTTGAAAGTGAAAGTGTTAGTTGCTCAGTCATGTCCTATCTTTGTAACCCTATGGGCCCCCTGCGAGGCTCCTTTGTCCTTGGTGTTCTCCAGGCAAGAATACTAGACCAGGTAGCCATTCCCTTCTCCAGGGGATCTTCCCAACACAGGGACTGAACCTGGGTCTCCTATACTGCAGGCAGATTCTTTATTCTCATCTAAACCACCAAACACTTAGTGAGAGATTAGTTGCTTATTTAGATTAATTATCTCATGTCAAAATATAGTTTGTAGTTTCTTGCAATTCAATTATGCAAGAGATTGCCCGCTTGCAACTTAACATGGTCTTCATATTTTTTAAAGCTACTTGGGCATAGAAGTAGCTTCTTTAATATTTTAAATTTTTATAAATTTTTATTACAGGATAGTTGCTTCCCAGTGTCATGTTAGTTTCTGCTGTACAGCAAAGTGAGCCAACTATATATATACACACACATATATCTCCTCTCTTTTTTGGATTTCTTTCCCATTCAGGTAATTACAGAGCACTGAGTAGAGTTCCCAGTGCTATAGCGTAAGTTCTTAAGAAATTGCTTTACATGGAAGTAAATTTCCTTGTAAATTACGAGAAGTGGTAAATCATTTCTCCTGTTACCTGTTAATTCACATGCTGGTATCAAAATATACTTCAGCTTTAGATTATGGGACATGTTGTGAATAGTGAGATTTGAAATGCAGACAGATGAATATCAGCTACTTTTTATAATTATCTTGCTTGTGAGTTTTTTAAGAACTTGTAATTAAATTAGGGAAACCTAGAACGAAACTGTAGTTTACACTTGATTTTTTCCCCCTGTGTTGCTTCTATTTAGTGAGAGGAAAACAGTAATTTTTATATTTTTCTTTATAAGTGTATTTTGTGAAAACATTAAGCTCTTACAGAATCCACCTTATATACATACATATATATATATACACACATATATGTTTTTTATTCTATATTGTATATATATGTAAATCTCTATACAACCTTTATTTATAGAATAGAATACACAGCATCTTTATAAACTGCCTGGCATACTTTAGCATTGTTGAGGATAAAGCAGATATCTTGTGCTGAGTGATGTTTCTTTATTTCAGGGTTAACTGTATCTACCATCCTTTTTGGTATCACAAGGTCTCTGTTGATATTCTACGTTCTTGTTAATTCTTCACAAACTTTGCATAGCAAAATGTTGGAGACCATTTTAAGAGCTCCAGTATTGTTCTTCAATAGAAATCCAATAGGTAAGTCAGACATGAAGTTTCTCAGTCAATGTATCTTGTTAATACATTCAGTGCCTGATTACATTTTCATGTTTGAAAATGGAAGAGATGCTTGGAAGAAAATCACTGTGTGTGTCTATTCATTTTCTACAAAAAGTTTTATTGATAATTTTTCCTACCAGAGAAAATCTGAATATAGGAGCATATAAGCTTTTATTCCAATTTATGTGTGTCTATAAAGATAAATGAATGTTTACTTTCCAGGATGATTTAGAAATCCATTTGTTATGTGGCATATGAAACACTCAAAATATGATGCAAATGTGTTAAAATATTTTTGACTAGTTTTTAAAGTGTGTTACATAGTGTTAAGCTAACTAGGAAGGACCTTCTTCCAGGAACATCTCTACAGAAGACAGGCTGTGTGTTTCTTTCTTTCTTTGCCCATCCATTTCTGGGACCACAGAGCTCTGGCCTGTGCTCATATTTTGAATTTTACCTAAATATAATGGAAAATTAATTAAAATACAGAGTCACTAAAATGTAAACATCCTCTTCAATAAAATCAACTTTCTACTTTTACAATAGACTTTCGGTTACATTTAAGAATCTTGTGGTACCTAGCAGGTGGATCTTCAGTATTAAGTAAGAGTGTCCCTGAAGGTTTCCCAGCGGTTGCTTCCTCTACCCTGAGGCCTTTGACCTGTCTTGCTTTGGAAGGTGGCCTCCTGACCCGGGTTCCTATGAAGAGTTAATCAGTGTACATGTCCACTCTGTTCAGTTGGTTAGACTTGTGCTGAGACCCAGGATGGCTTTATTTTTTGCAGGTGATGATTGACAGGACCTGTTGAGGCAGGGATGAGGGCTGGAAGAGGATAGGAATAGCCTCAGCCTGGTCATCAACTAGCTGTGTGACCAAGGATAAAGCAGATAGATACTACTGGGCAGGCAAATCTCAAAGCAGGATGTTGTCATGGTTCTAAGTACAGACTCTGGAGCCAACTACCTGGGTTCAGTCCTGGTGCTAGTTACTAAAGTAATAGCCAGTTACAGTTATGTTAATATTTACGTGCTAGTTATTTAATTTCTTTGTCTTGATTTTCTTACCTATAAAATAACATTATTCACACAGTTACCAATATCTTGATTTTCGTGGGCATTAGGCAGATTAATACAGTCACAGCACTTAGCACACGGGCAGTGCCTAATGAACCTTAGTGAGGATGATGACAGTGTCTGTGAACTTCCTCTCCTATGAAATAGGAATAACCGCTGCCCTTCCTGTTTCACAAGACTGTTGTGAGGATTAAATAAGACTGTTGAGGGCAGCATCTTGTGTAGATTTATTGAGCACGTGTTGTTTGGCTCAGGCTCTGTGTGGAGCACAGGGCAGTAAACTACAGAGGCCCACACAGATCTCATTATGAAGCTGGAGTGAGGAGGTGATTGGAGGAGTCCATGCTATTAGGCTGTGAAGTTGCTCTACTTGGCCTGTTAATGTGGAAGCAACAGTTGTAAATTTGGGAGCATCAAGTGGGACTGAATTTCTGTTATCATGGCCACTGCATGCTCGTGACCATGATTAACCAGGCTCTTGATGACCTGTAGGCTTCTCCAGATGCTGATGTATTTATTATTCAAGGATTTGGAACCAAGTTTAAATCTTTAAGGTCACTAATCCTGGAGTAGCAGGAATACCAGTATGTGTCTCTTGTCTCTCCCTACTGTGTCTATTATCAGAACTTCATTCCTTCAAGAAAATAAAAGTCCAAATAAGTACTGAAAAGATAGGCCCAAAGTTTAGGGGCATCAATTATTTACTCTTTTAGCAGTGTATTAAATCAAACTTTTCCCTGTGTTTATTTTCAAAAGTAGAATTTATAATGGATGGTTTATGCTGATCTTTGTTTCTGGTATGATATTAAGAAAAAACCACATATAGCCGTGTTACTTGTTACTAAGTTCAAGCTCGCTCTGCTTACTTCTGGAGAAGGCAATGGCACCCCACTCCAGTACTCTTGCCTGGAAAATCCCATGGACAGAGGAGCCTGGTAGGCTGCAGTCCATGGGGTCGCTAAGAGTCAGAGACAACTGAGTGACTTCACTTTCACTTTTACTTTTTACTTTCATGCATTGGAGAAGGAAATGGCAACCCACTCCAGTGGTCTTGCTTGGAGAATCCCAGGGACAGGGAAGCCTGGTGGGCTGCCGTCTATGGGATCGCACAGAGTCAGACACGACTGAAGTGACTTAGCAGCCGCAGCAGCAGCAGCAGCAGCAGCTGCTTACTTCACAACGCCAATAAGTCGTACAGATGACATGTTAAAGCAAAGAATAACAACTTTATTGGGAAACTTGGCAGACTGAGAAGATGACAGAATAATTTATCAAAATAATGGTCTTATTGGGGTCTGGATGCCAGGTTCTTTTGTAGAACATAGAGGAGAGGAGGTGAGAGAGTAATGTCAAAAGGACGTTTATCTTGCAAAATAGGAGGGGATTTAGTTATGTGGAAATTTTTCTTTTCTGCAGCCATTCACATATGGTGAAGATCAGATTGTCTCCCTGGGAGTTGAAAAACGGTACTTTAACATTCAGGCAGAAGGGCAGAGTTCCCTGACAAAAGCTATGAATAGCAACATTAATGTCAAAGGACAGATCCAACATGGAGTCAAAATTGGCTCTTCCCTGTTATATAGTTCCTTTGATGGGCACCTGCGCTATCTGGGCCTAGTATGCTGTGCTTTCTCATCCTGAGTCTTCTCAGGGAGCACCACCTTTGAAGGCGAGGCTGCCAAGTTCCGATGGCTACACCATCTTTTGTTTCCTGATGTGGCAGGTGGCATTTTTAGTTCATACCAGATATTTTCTAGAAATTATCATACTCTAATCCTGCAGTCTTTAAGAAATACTCTTATTGTGGATTCTGAGAAGGGACATAAAATCAATGATAACTGATTCTTAGTCATTTAGTAATATTCCTGTTTTCCTGCCTACATCCCTCTGGTCTTCTTAGATTCTTATTCAGAAGTCTATGCTTATCACACCTTGTCAGTTCAGTTCAGTCGTCAGTCGTATCCTACTCTTTGTGACCCCATGAATCGCAGCACGCCAGGCCTCCCTGTCCATCACCAGCTCCCGGAGTTCACTCAGACTCGCGTCCATCGAGTCAGTGATGCCATCCAGCCATCTCATCCTCGGTCGTCCCCTTCTTCTCCTGCCCCCAATCCCTCCCAGCATCAAAGTCTTTTCCAATGAGTCAACTCTTCGCATGAGGTGGCTAAAGTACCTTGTACATCTCTGAAAATAATGATTTATTACCCCAGTAGTAAACTCACAACTTGGAAATGGCGAGAATCCGCAATTTCCCAAAATGTGAGGTGCTGTGAGTCATCTGGAGGGGAAAAAAAACTACAGAGAGTTTATAAATATGTTTATTTAGAGAGTATCACTTGGCAAAATTAATCTCCATAACTAAAGCAAAATCGGTATAACAATTAGGATTAGTTGCTGCATTAATTGCTGCATTAATTGTTGCTTTAACTGTTGCATACTTAGGTATTTGCAACTGTTTATGTATCAATTTAGCATTTGGAATGAGTCTCAGATGGGATGGACCTAGAGTGGGGGAAGGGAACATTCTGAAATCCACCAACCATTTTTGATACTGCCACAAGATTTCCCCATTCTTTTAAAAATCAGGGCTCAATTTCAACTTCCTTCCCGCTGCCATTTGGTGGTATTTTTGTTTCTCTTGACTTATTATCCTATTTTCTCTTTCTTTTTACCACTGACATGGGCTTATTTCATATGAATTTGTAATACATTCAATGTATTGCTTTTTAATCACTGAATAATATCTGTCTGACTCTTTTGCAGTCCCATAGACTGTAGCTCACAAGGCTCCTCTGTCCATGGGTTTCCCAGGCAAGAACAGTGGAGTGAGTTGCCATTTCCTTCTCCAGGGGATCGTCCCAACCCAGGGATCGAATCCACCTCTCTTATGTTTCCTGCCTTGGCAGGTGGAATCTTTCAGTTCAGTTCAGTTCAGTCGCTCAGTCGTGTCCAACTCTTTGTGACCCCATGAATCGCAGCACACCAGGCCTCCCTGTTCATCACCATCTCCCGGAGTTCACTCAGACTCACGTCCATCGAGTCCGTGATGCCATCCAGCCATCTCATCCTCGGTCATCCCCTTCTCCTGCCCGCAATCCCTCCCAGCATCAGAGTCTTTTCAAATGAGTCAACTCTTCGCATGAGGTGGCCAAAGTACTGGAGCTTCAGCTTTAGCATCATTGCTTCCAAAGAAATCCCAGGGTTGATCTCCTTCAGAATGGACTGCTTGGATCTCCTTGCAGTCCAAGGGACTCTTAAGAGTCTTCTCCAACACCACAGTTCAAAAGCATCAATTCTTCGGTGCTCAGCCTTCTTCATAGTCCAACTCTCACATCCATACATGATCACAGGAAAAACCATAGCCTTGACTAGACGGACCTAGGTCGGCAAAGTAATGTCTCTGCTTTTAAATATACTATCTAGGTTGGTTATAACTTTTCTTCCAAGGAGTAAGCGTCTTTTAATTTCATGGCTGCGGTCACCATCTACGGTGATTTTGGAGCCCCAAAAAATAAAGTCTGACACTGTTTCCACTGTTTCTCCATCTATTTCTCATGGAGTGATGGGACCGGATGCCATGATCTTCATTTTCTGAATGTTGAGCTTTAAGCCAACTTTTTCACTCTCCTCTTTCACTTTCATCAAGAGGCTTTTTAGCTCCGCTTCACTTTCTGCCATAAGGGTGGTGTCATCTGCATATCTGAGGTTATTGATATTTCTCCTGGCAATCTTGATTCTAGCTTGTGTTTCTTCCAGTCCAGCGTTTCTCATGATGTACTCTGCATAGAAGTTAAATAAGCAGGGTGACAATATACAGCCTTGATGTACTCCGTTTCCTATTTGGAACCAGTCTGTTGTTCCATGTCCAGTTCTAACTGTTGCTTCCTGACCTGCATACAGATTTCTCAAGAGGCAGGTTAGGTGGTCTGGTATTCCCATCTCTTGAAGAACTTTCCACAATTGATTGTGATCCACACAGTCTAAGGCTTTGGCATAGTCAATAAAGCAGAAATAGATGTTTTTCTGGAACTCTCTTGCTTCTTTGATGATCCAGCAAATGTTAGCAATTTGATCTCTGGTTCCTCTGCCTTTTCTAAAACAAGCTTGAACATCAGGGAGTTCATAGGTCACATATTGCTGAAGCCTGGCTTGGAGAATTTTGAGCATTCCTTTACTAGTGTGTGAGATGAGTGCAATTGTACGGTAGTTTGAGCATTCTTTGGCATTGCCTTTCTTTGGGTTTGTAATGAAAACTGACCTTTTCCAGTCCTGTGGCCGCTGCTGAGTTTTCCAAACTTGCTGGCATATTGAGTGCAGCACTTTCACAGTATTGTCTTTCAGGATTTGAAACAGCTCAACTGGAATTCTGTCACCTCCACTAGATTTGTTTGTAGTGATGCTTTCCAAGGCCCACCTGACTTCACTTTCCAGGATGTCTGGCTCTAGATTAGTGATCACATCATCATGATTATCTGGGTCATGAAGATCTTTTTTGTACAGTTCTTCCGTGTATTCTTGCCACCTCTTCTTAATATCTTCTGCTTCTGTTAGGTCCATATCATTTCTCAAATAGATTTAAGGGCCTAGATCTGATATATAGAGTGCCTGATGAACTATGGAATGAGGTTCGTGACATTGTACAGGAGACAGGGATCAAGACCATCCCCATGGAAAAGAAATGCAAAAAAGCAAAATGGCTGTCTGGGGAGGCCTTACAAATAGCTGTGAAAAGAAGAGAGGCAAAAACCAAAGGAGAAAATGAAAGCTATAAGCATCTGAATGTAGAGTTCCAAAGAATAGCAAGAAGAGATAAGAAAGCCTTCCTTAGCGATCAATGCAAAGAAATAGAGGAAAACAACAGAATGGGAAAGACTAGAGATCTCTTCAAGAAAACCAAGGTGGATTCTTTACCACTGAGCAACTAGGGAAGTCCAAATATTTAATACATGTACTTTATTTTTTTAAAAAAAGATTTGTTTATTGTTGGTTGCACTGGGTCTTTGTTTATTTATTGTTGGTTGCACTGGGTCTTTGTTGCTGTGCATGGACTTTCTCTAGTTACAGGAAGCAAGGGCTACTTTTCACTACAGTGTGCAGGCTTCTTATTGAGGTGGATTCTCTTGCTGGTGGAGCTCTGACTCTAAATATATGGGCTTCAGTAGTTGTGGCACACAGGCTCAGTAGCTCTGTGGCATGTGGCATCTTTCTCGACCAGGAATCGAACCCATGTCCCCTGCACTGGGGACACTATACCACCAGGTATGTCCCTAATTACGTGTATTTCAAAAATATTGTTTTCATCTGTTCATGAATCTCTTTCTCTTAAAGCTCCTATCTGAGGAAGTGAATAATTTCTCATATCCTGTTCTTGCAGGAAGAATTTTAAATCGTTTCTCCAAAGACATTGGGCATATGGATGACTTGCTGCCTGTGATATTTCAAGATTTCATGCAGGTAATGCACCAGTCCTGTCAGAGTTCTCACAGGGAGTAGCAGAGAGCCTGTTGCTCAAGGATTTTTCATAGCATTAGAGAGTGGGTTTTTCAGCCTGGCCATATGTCCTGTTATTGTCAGTAAAGGCCTTGCTTGTGAAAAAAAAGGTGCAGTTGTGATTTGGAGGCTGAGTTAACAGGAGGAACGCCTGGGGCAGGAGTGGCTACACAGTCACTTCAAGGTTGGTCCGAAGCAGCAATTGCTGGGTAAGTGATCCTCCCTCTTCCTTCCCGTTATCTTGATTCCTTTTATTGTGAGCACATTTCATAATATAGAAACAATCACGTCTCATGGAAAGATAGCCTTGGTTAACTAAATTATGCATTGTATTGGGCTTTCCAGGTGGCTCAGTGGTAAAGAATTCACCTGGCAATGCAGGAGATGTAAAAATGTGGATTTGATTCCTGGGTTGGGAAGATGCCTTGGAGAAGGGATTGGCAACCTTTTTGAGTTTTCATGTCCAGAAAATTCCAAGGAAAGAGGAGCCTGGTGGGCTACAGTCCCTGGGGCTGAAAAGAGTCAGACACAACTGAGCATGAGCATGATGCGTTGTATTCCCACAGAGGACAAATATTTCCCACACCATTTTATTTGGATAAAGCCAGGTATGGTTATTTACAAAGAAAAGATTGGTAAAAATAAGGTGAAAATAATATTTTAACAAGGAAAACATTGTTTGATCACTAAGTTGTGTCCAGCTCATTTGTGACCCCATAGACTACAGTCCACTAGGCTCCTCTATCCATGGGATTTCTCAGGAAAGAACACTGGAGAGGGTTGCCATTTCCTTCTCCAGGGCATCTTCACAACCCAGGGATTGAATCCACATCTCTTGAGTCTCTTGCATTGGCAGGCGGATTCTTTACCACTGAGCAACTAGGGAAGCCAGACAAGGACAGTTCAGTTCAGTTTAGTCATTCAGTCATATACCACTCTTTGTGACCCATGGACGGCAAAACAACATGCTTCCCCATTCATCACCAACTCCTGGAGCTTGCTCAAACTCATGTCCATTGAGTCAGTGATGCCATTCAACTGTCTCATCCTCTGTTGTCCCCGTCTCCTCCTGCCTTCAATCTTTCACAGCATCAGGGTCTTATCCAATGAGTCAGTTCTTCACATCAAGTGACCAAAGTATTGGAGTTTCAGCTTCAGCATCAGTCCTTCCAGTGAATATTTGGGACTGATTTCCTTTAGGAATCACTGGTTTGATCTTCTTGCTGTTCAAGGAATTCTCAAGAGTCTTCTCCAACACCACAGTTCAAAAGCATCAATTCTTTGGCACTCAGCTTTCTTTATGGTCCAATTCTCATAACCATACATGACTACTGGAAAAACCAGAGCTTTGCCTAGACAGACCTTTGTCAGCAAAGTAATGTCTCTGCTTTTTAATATGCTGTCTAGGTTGTTTCTTCTAAGAAGCAAGTATCTTTTAATTTCAGGGCTGCAGTCACTATCTGCAGTGATTTTGGAGCCCTCCAAAATTAAGTCTGTCACTGTTTCCATTGTTTCCCCATCTATTTGTCATGAAGTGATGGGACCAGATACCATGGTCTTAGTTTTCTGAATGCTAACTGTTAAGCCAGCTTTTTCACTCTCCTCTTTCACTTTTGTCAAGAGACTCTTTAGTCCTTCATATTCTGCCATAAGGATGATGTCATCTGTGTATCTGAGGTTATTGTAATTTCTTCCAGCAATCTTGATTTCAGGTTGTGCTTCATCCAGTCCAGCATTTCCCATGATATACTCTGCATATAAGTTAAATAAGCAGGGTGACAATATACAGCCTTGACATAATCCTTTCCCACTTTGGAACCAGTCTGTTTTTCTATGCCCAGTTCTAACTATTGCTTCTTGACCTGGATACAGATTTTTCAGGAGTCAGGTAAGGTGGTCTGGTTTTCCCATCTCTTTAAGAATTTTCCAGTGTGTTGGGATCCACACAAAGGCTTTGGCATAGTCAATAAAGCAGAAGTAGATGTTTTTCTGGAATTCTGTTCCTTTTTCAATGAGCCAACGGATGTTGGCAATTTGATCTCTGGTTCCTCTGCCTTTTTGAAATCCAGCTTAAACATCTGGAAGTTCATGGTTCATGTACTGTTGAAGCCTAACTTGGATAATTTTGAGCATTACTTTGCTGGTGTGTGAGATGAGTGCAATTGTGCTTTAGTTTGAACATTCTTTGTCATTGCCCTTCTTTGGGATTGGAATGAAAACTGATCTCTTCCAGTCCTGTGGCCACTGGTGAGTTTTCCAAATTTGCTGGCATATTGAGTGCAGGACTTTTGCACCATCATCTTTTAGGATTTGAAATAGCTCAGCTGGAATTCTGTCATCTCCACTAGCTTTGTTCGTAGTGATTCTCCCTAAGGCCCACTTGACTTCACGTTCCAGGATGTCTGGCTCTATGATAACGCCATTGCTGTTATCTGGGTCATGAATATCTTTTTTATATAGTTCTGTGTATTCTTGCAAAGAAGGCAATGGCACCCCACTCCAGTACTCTTGCCTGGAAAGTCCCATGGACAGAAGCGCCTGGTGGGCTGCAGTCCATGGGGTCGCTAAGAGTCGGACACGACTGAGCGACTTCACTTTGACTTTTCATTTTCATCCATTGGAGAAGGAAATGGCAACCCACTCCAGCGTTCTTGCCTGGAGAATCCCAGGGGAGCCTGGTGGGCTGCCGTCTATGGGGTCGCACAGAGTTGGACACAACTGAAGCGACTTAGCAGCAGCAGCAGTGTATTCTTGCCCCCTCTTCTTAATATCTTCTGCTTCTGTTAGGTACATAATTTCTGTCCTTTATTGAGCCCATCTTTGCATGAAATGTTCCCTTAGTATCTCTAATTTTCTTGAAGAGATGTCTAGATCAAAGTCATCTCAGAAAATGTCTTTTGTTTTTGTAGGCAGATTTTCTTTTCATAAGTTGGTTGCTTTGTCTTAAGTTGTCTTAAAAAAAAAGAGAGAGAGAGAGAGAGACCTATAGGAATATCTTTTATTCAGCCTCTGTCTGTGAACTTGAGGTTCTAATGAATGATGTTGGGTCATCTCAGCTCTCATCCCCACATTCAGTATTTTTGCTCACATGGAATGTTTTTTTCTGTTATTTATTTCTGTCTACTTTTCAGTGATTAAGCCTTGGGGAATTTACTTTTTCTTTCCAAGTGTTAATTTTGGAAATGAAATGCATGTATCAAAACCTGTACATAGAAATGCAGCAATGAACATTTGCCTGCAGACAGCACAGCCTGTGGGCAAGGATTCCACTATTACCAATACGAACTAAGCTGAGACTCAGAGGCAGATAACTTATTGAAAAGATGTTTATTTTTCTTTCTCTTCTGCAAACTTCTTTTATAAATGTGCCCTGTTGGATTTAGCTACATAATTTATCCCCAGAAACAATTTTTCCCTAAAAACAGTGTCATGTTTTGACAGTGATTGTGAATTACTTTGAAACGGTCTTGTGAAAGGTTCTGTTTCTTTGCTATACCAAGCTGGGCCGAGGTTGTTTTTCTGCCGTGTGCTTAGCATCTGGTTAGTTAGTCATCATAATCAGAATTCGTCACATAGTTTTGGATGGCATATAGAGGAACAGGGATAGATGCCACCAGATTTCAGCAGAAAATAGTCTCATTAAAGAGGAGAGAAAATTTTAGTCAAGCTGATTTCTAGTCCTTCCTCTACCACTTGAAATTCAATTATCTTGAAGTTTGGTGGAGGTGTCCTGTAGTTCCTTGGAAGTAAGAGTCTGTTCTTTGAGAGAGAGACCTGGGATGAACGTGGAGCCTGAGTGTTTTTCACTGAACAAGTAGCTAAATCTCTGAAGATGGGTAAGATTGCCAAGAGAGAGGGAAGTATTTTAGGAGCCAAGATCAGAAGCTTAGGGAAGCCCTGATATTCAGAGAGAAAGCAGAGAGAGAAGGGAAGTGCAGAGGACACATAATGAACAGCGAGGAACAGAGGAGAAGATATGGTGGAGACCCGAGGAAGGACAGGTCTGTTCAGTGCAAACGAGAAGGTGAGTCCACGGAAACCTGTTGGTTGATTTGGAATCAGGAGGCATCTGGTGACCTGAGGAGCAGGTTTCAGATAGGAGGAGTTAGAAAGCAAAGGGCTGCAAATCCAGGAGGCATGGAGGGGGTTGAGATGAAGACAGACCAGAAGGAGTTTGAATAAATCAGGAGAGAGGCCCATCTGGAATGTAGGGTCTGAGGAGGTGGTGTTGGTTGTTTGAGATTTTGGTTTCTGGGAGGGGAGTATGGTTGATGATTTTTCCCTCTTTTCTGCCCTTCCCTTCAACAAGAAGGAATTGAGGCCAAGAGGTATAGGCGTGAGTCAGGCACAAAGCCCTCCCCTCATGGGTCTCTTCCAGTCCCCCAGGGAAGGAAGACATTCAGAGATTCACCCCTTTATGGCTTTGGAATCCTAATCGTGGGAGCTCTGTGGAGGAAGGTCTGAAAGGCAAAATGGATGTGGAGGCTAGAGGCAGTTAGGGAGCCTGGTCCAGGAGATGGGCCGAGCTTCTAGGAGGTGACCTTTGATCCCAGATGAGAGGGAAAGGCCTCTGTGGATGGTGGAACAGAAGGTGCTGCTGGAAGCAGAGTTCCTATGTGGGACCCAGTCTTTCTTTTTATCCCCAGCTGAGAGGAGGGAAGGGAGGGACTGGAGGGGATTTTTCCGTTTGTTTTAAAGGATGTAGTTCATGCCAAGTGTTTTCAAACTCATTTTTGATGATTCTGCTTATCCTTGATGTATTTGATAAACCTTGGAAGATTCTTTTTTTTTTTTTTTTTTTTTACCTTGGAAGATTCTTGATCATTTTTATTTTTAAAGTAAAATACTTCTAAAGAGTCTATTTCATATACTTTTCCTTATTTGATTCCTTCTCATTCCCTTAAAAGATATATCAGATAATTTATTTAATATTTTGTAGTAGTGATGCCAAGTGTAGCTAATGAAAACCCTGCGTTCTGAGTCGTGAGTCTACCCTTCAGGACAGAACATGTACTCAGACAATGTCACTGAGGCCACATCCCAACAGAGGGCAATCATGAGTCTGTGCACCATCCTGTACACTGACTCTTACAGATACCAGATATGTTGCCTGTTCAGTCACATTATAGTTGTTGGGCAAATTGGAGCTGTTCACCATTTCAAAAAGGATGAAGGAAAGCAGCATTAAAAAAAAAAATTATGTAGTGTGATTCTACCTGATAATCATTTATGATGTCAACAACTTTAAAGTACAGTGGTGTGGGAAGCCCTGCAGTCTCCCTTTCCAAGCTTGAATTCCAGCTCTTCCTCTTCCTGTCTCTGCCCCACAAAGCCAGTCTCCTCTCAGTAGCATAGAGAAAATAATACCAACTCCATAAATGTTGGGAAGATAAAATGAAGCTGTTTTAATATTATTTTTTGCATAACATCTAAATACATGTTGAACACTAAGTAATGGGTAGTTATTTTTAAAATACCATATGTGTTTTTAAGTGAGAAACATTGTCTGATGATACTGGCATTATGTTGCATTAAAGTGATCGTCAGACAGTTTCCAAGCCCATCAATATCATCTCAAGAGTTTGTATTACAGAGATTCCAGGTTTGTAATTCTTGAAAATTTTAATGGACACTTTCTTTTGTAGACTCATGGAATAAAAATCAGTTGTTTTCAGAACTTACCATTGGGCCCAAAATATTTCAAATTAATGTAATTTTCATACAATTTTCCAAAGTCCCAAATAACACTGAGTAAAGAGTCTCAATTATGTACAGTTCTTATCATTGAAATCATCACCTCCTAGAAGTCTTTCTACTAGTAAAACAAGTGAAAATGAAAGTAAGATATGGAAGTGAGATTTAGACATTATAATTATCCTTCAATTAAAAATAATAGATTAAAAATTCCCCAAAATAACTTATTAAATTAAAAAAAAATGGGACCGCTTTGAGTATGAGAAGTTGAACACAGCTGCCCTCAGCAAAATGCTATAATTTATTGAGGAAAACTGAATTGCAGAACCTTTCTTCCTCACACACCCCTCATTCAGGAAGAGAAAACAACAACAGCAACAACAACAAAAAAGAATCAACAACTTGGCTAAGCTTAAATAACTGACTGTTCATGTCCTTTCCCCCTTCGTGGATCACAGCCTTGTTGTGGTGAAAGGCTTGTGTAACTCAATGAAGCTGTGAGCCATGTCATGCAGGGCCAACTAAGATGGACAGATCATAGTGGAGAGTTCTGACAAAATGTGGTCCACTGGTGGAGAAAATGACAAACCACTCCAGTGTTCTTTCCATGAGAACCCCATGAGTAGTATGGAAAGGCAAAAAGATATGATACCAGAAGATGAGCCCTCCAGGTTGGAAGGTGTCCAGTATGCTACTGGGGAAGAGTGGAGGGCAATTACTAATAGCTCCAGAAAAAGTGAAGCACCTGGGCTGAAGAAGAAATGATGCTCAGTTATAGATGTGTCTGTTGGTGAAAGCAAAGTCCAATGCTGTAAAGAACAATATTGCATAGGAACCTGGAATTTTAGGTGCATGAATCATGGTAAATTGGATGTGGTCAAGCAGGAGGATGGCAAGAGTGAATATCAACATCTTAGGAATCAATGAACTAAAATAGAAGGGAATGGACGAATTTAATTCAGATGACCGTTGTATCTATTTCTGTGGGCAAGAATCCCTTAAAAGGAATGGAGTAGCTCTCATAGTCAGCAAGAAAGTCTGAAACGCAGTACTTGGGTGCAAACTCAAAAACGACAGAATGGGGAACACATGTACACCCATGGCAGATTCATGTCAATGTATGGCAAAACCGATACAATATTGTAAAGTATAAAATATATATATATATATATATATAAACCACGACAGAATGATCTTGTTTCACTTCCAGGGCAAACCATTCAACATTATAGTAATCCAGGTCTACACCCCAACTACTGATGCCAAAGAAGCTGAAGTTGAATGGTTCTATGAAGACCTACAAAACCTTCTAGAACTAATACCAAAGAAAGATATCCTTTTCATTATAGGGAATTGGAATGCAAAAGTAGGAAATTAAGAGATATCTGGAGTAACAGGCAAGTTTGACCTTTAGAGTACAAAATGAAGTAGGGCAAAGGCTAACAAAGTTTTGTCAAGAGAAAACACTGGTCATAGCAAACACCCTCTTCCAGCAACACAAGGGATGATTCTACACATGGACATCACAAAATGTCCACGGACATCACAAAATAATCAATACTGAAATCAGATTGATTATGTCCTTTTCAGCCAAAGATGGAGACTCTATACAGTTAGCAAAAACAAGACCTGGAACTGACTCTGGCTCCGATCATCAGCTTCTTCTTGCAAAATTCAGGCTTAAACTAAAGAAAGTTGGGAAAACCAATAGGCCATTCATGTTTGACCAAAATCAAATCCCTCACGGTTATAAAATAGAGATGACAAATAGATTCAAGGGATTAGATCCGGTAGACAGAGTGCCTGAAAAACTACAGACAGAACACACTGCTCCTGTTGCTGCTCAGTCGCCAAGTTTGTTCGACTCATTGTGACCCCATGGACTATAGGCCTCCAGGCTCCTTTATCCATGGATTTCCCAGGCAAGAATATGGAGTGGGTTACTGATTCCTTCTCCAGAGGATATTCCCGATACAATGATAAAACCCACATCTCCAGCATTGGCAGGCAGATTCTTTACCACTGAGCTGCCAGGAAAGCCCAGCAAGCGCTTTTAGGATCTTTTAATGATCAGTCTGCTCTCTGAACTGAGTGGGCTGTTACTCCCTAATTAGCTTGGAATCTAGAAACCAATGGTCCCCTCATGGGATACAACAGATACAACTGCAAGAAACCCAACAGAATTAGAAAATGAAGACAGAAGGTAAAATATGTAACAGAGGAGTTTATTTAGATATTAATTTTTAGAATGTGAAGTTTATCTCTATATGTGATACAGTAACAGACAGAAATTAAAAGAAAAGACTTGGGGTCATAATGACTGAATTACTTACATCTGGGCAAATCGATAAGCCTCTTTGAGTATCAGTTTCCTGCTTTGTAAATGAAGAGGATAATCCCTCCTCATATTGATATAAGGATGAGATTATATAAAGCCTGTAAAATACTTGAGATTGGGACTCATGGCAAGTCTTATAAAATGTCATCTGCAATTGATATTGAGATCATGGGGTAGCCATCACTTCTTTGCTTGTTGGCTAGATTTAGAGAATTGTGGAACTTCTGTGTTATGAGAAAACTTGTCATGGCCTCTAGCAATAAAGCAATATCTTGCCTTTTCAATTTTTTTGTTTGGATAGGCTTTTAAACAAGACCATTAACATTTTCACAGGAAATATTTTATTTGCTGCTTTTTTATATATTTCATTTACAATTCATTTAGATGCTAGTGTGGCATCTAAACAGCTGCTCACAGTGTAGCATCCTTTCGGAGGAAGAAAGATGCTCATGGGACTTCCTTCCATAGGTGGTGTGACATGTCCTCTGCCTTAGTCATCGTGACATTCTAACCAGGCTGCTTGCTTCCACCAAGAATGCCAACCTGGAGTGAACACAGTTGAATTTCCTGAGATTCACAAGTTTACAAAACCTCGATTTCATTCTGACATTCTAACCAGGCTGCTTGCTTTGGCCAAGAATGCCAACTTGGAGTGGACACAGTTGAATTTCCTGAGATTCACAAGTTTACGAAACCTCGATTTTGTACTTCCATTGGTATTATATGCCAGTTCATGGTGCATGAAACAGAAAATGTCAAATTATTCTTCTCTTTAGACTATATTGAATAATCTGGTTTGGTTTTGTTGATTCAGCGGTCCATCACTTTTTCCCTTAGTCTCCCATAAATACTTAGAAGTGTCAAAACAGTAAGTCTTCAGTTAAAAAAAAAAAAGGATAACTTGAAAGAGAAAGAAGATATGGAATAAGAAAAGAAACATCTCTTTTAAAAAAATTTTTTTAAAGGAAAGAAACATCTCAAAAAATGTTACTTACTGCCATGTCTGTAAGTTTATCAATCTTTGGAAGGTCTAGAGTGGAGAGGATAATACAGAGAGGACAAAAATTGCAGTAGGCATGAAGTTTATTGGTCACATTATTTTAAAAGTGCATCTTCATGTTTCAATGCCAATATTGTAAAGTAATTAACCTCCAGTTAAAATGAATAAATTTATATATATTTTTTTAAAAAGTGCATCTTCAAATAAAATAGACCACTGATACAGTTTTCACTGTGACCAAAGAAAAGCCACAGTCACTTTGGTATATGTGACATCATCACCACATCTAGGAAAAGTAGCACCTTCTCTGATATGTCTCTAGGTAATACTAAGCTGTTCTCGTGGTTAGAATGAGTGGTTAGGGCTCAACTTCATGAGATTCTTAATATTTGGGGGGCTCATAAATCTGTGAATACCTCATCCCTCTTCCCCTGGCTGCTGGCATGCTGGCTGCCACCACACTGGAGGGTGGTGATGATGGAGTTAGAGTTTCTGTTTGTTATGCATGAACTGTCAAGCACTTTAGTTCATTACCTCATTCAATTCCTACCACCATCCTTTTATGTTGTTGGTATGTCCCAGATTTTACTAAGATTGAGAGTGGGTGTAGAGTCTTACCATCCCTGTTAATAATATTCAGAAAGGTTTGTCCTAAACCCTGTCTCAGCACAATACTGGGCTAGTGGAACTTCCTCTCCAGGTATAGGCTGTCATTCTCCACAAACAAGAATTTTTCTGAATTGTGAAAAATCACCATTTTCTTTCAAGTTGAATATTTCATCTAAGAATTTTAAATATTTTTTCATGTGGATTCATAGACTTTGGGTAGAATTTCCCAAATGGTGTGTGCTCCAAATGAGAAATATATAAAAATGATGATTCTCCTTATTTGGGGGCATCGGGACTTGAGTCACTTGCTTCTGGGTCATATGCTTCTTTCTATATACCCATCATTGTCTCTGTGCCTGTGAGACAGAGGTACAGAAGCACTGGCTATGGTGATGTGGTCCATCAGATGGGCCTGAAGTCCAACCAGATGGGGGGAATTGTGTGTAGCTTGAATTGAATTTTTTTTGAAATTCTTGAGAATATAGCAGAAAGAAATGAAGTTGGGTTCAAGGAAGGGATGTGTATTGCACACCAGAATCTTTTGTTTCCTTCTTCAAATGATTTTTGCTTAGATACTGTTTTCATCTGCCAACTTCTATAAAGGGTTTGAGATAGCTGGCATTAAAGCTTCACAGATGTGTATACATATAACTGTAAACCCATACACTGTTTATAAATATATAATATTCTATCCACAATGAGGGTAGCTATAGTATTACCTATAAGTAGGTACCTCTTCGAATTGCTTCAGAATTTAGGGGAATGAAGCCTGAAGGACGTGGCCTAGCTTTGGAGCTTCTGAGAGCTTTAATAATGAATGGGTCTTCACTGGGTACCTAAGGAAAATGCATTGGCTCAGTTCCTGTCAAGCCCTTCACTTTGATTTTACCTCTACTTCCCAGGTTATCTGCCAGGCTGGGTTTAGTCTTAAAAGGCCCTCACCTGGGGAGAGCCGGATTATTGAAACTGATGAATGTTGTCCATCAAATGATGCGAGTCTGCTGAAAACTGTAATTTGCATTTTTTATTGATGTTTTAGCAGGTTTTTGTTTTTGTTTTTGACAACCAACAGTGGCAAATCAAGTGACTTAAGACCAGACATAGAAGGAGCTGGCAGGACCCCTCCCCATGAGCGTGAATGTTGTAGCAGATAGAATGCATATTTAATGAAGGGGCTGTAAGCAGTTGTTCATCTATAGGTCTAATAGGAGAGTGGTCAGTCAGGCCTATCTTTCTCCACTTATGACTGGAATGTATTCCTTCAGAATCCCGTCCTCTTCACTCTTTGTTTTATTTTGATACCACGGCAGGTGTGGGAGAAACAGGAAAAGCACATGGGTCTCCATCCAGATAATAGGGTTTGGTTCCCAAGGGCTCCTGGACACAGTCACAGTTCTGGACATTTCTTCCTCCTTCCAGGCTCCTCCTTCCTGCCACTGTGGCCCTAGGGTTCCCTGAGTACAAAGTGCTCCTGTCTTTCTCCTTGACCTGCAGTCCTTCCTGGAAAAAAGTCAGGACAGCCACTTACCCTCCCATCTTTATGTCATATCTGTAAATGAAAATGAAGTTTTTACTTTTCTCATTCACAAGATAGGTGTGAAGATCCTCCGAGAAAACTCAATCTGGAAGAGCTGTGAATTGATACATGCCTCTATGATACAAACATTATCATGCTAACCCATCCCTCAGAGATGCGCCTGGGCCAGCAGCCCTGGGTGACATGATGGGGAGGCCCTGGCTAGCGAGTATGGGGTGCAGGTGATGGTGCTGAGAAGACACAGAGCAGCCAGTGTTAACTCAGAAGTCATCTCAACCTCATCCCAGCTCCCTTTTGGTCAAAAGTACCATCAATTCTAGTTACTGCCTGCAAGTTATTCTTGCCAATCTTTCTATTTGTTAAATGAAAGTGAAAGTCGCTCAGTTGTGTCCAACTCTTTGCGAATTCTCCAGGCGAGAATACTGGAGTGTTCCCTTCTCCAGGGTCTATTTGTTAAACCAGCCTGTAAAATTCATCCTAAGTCCCCTAGAATTGTCTAAAAATGTTCCTGAATTCTTCACTGTTTCCCCAGCACTCTGCCTTGTGCAGATCACCATGAATTTGCATCCACCTGAGAGCCTAAACTTTGGAGGCCTTGGACCAGACTGAATCTGCACATCCCCACCACCCCACCCCACTGTCATAGCAAGCAGACACTAAGTGTTTATTGCATTCTTAAAAGTAAGGGTATTATACTTCTCCTGATAAAGATGGATGCTTAAATCAGCACCAGTCAATGATTTTGTTTTCTATTTTACTGTCTGTCTTTTTTTGACCGAGATCATTTCCCAAGATAAAATCATCTCACAGGATAATGTGATGATTAAGAGAATGTTCATGGAACTCTTAGCGTAGTGTCTTACATATGGTAAATACCTGGTAAATGGGATCTGCTGTTTTTATAATCATTAGCCTTTGGAATAGGCATTTTAAATACTTAGTATAAAGATAGAAAGATGGCTGTATGTTAGGGGCAAGCTTAACTATGTCATAAAGGCTCATGACATGAGCTTTCCAGCTTCGTGACTTAGGTTTTTCAGTCTCCATCAAGTTGCTTTTCCTCTCCCTGTACCTTACTCTCTCCATCTGTAAAATGAGATAATACTCTTACTAGATTAAGCTATTGTAATGGTTAATGAGTTAATCCATGTGAAGGTTTGAAGGTCTAGTCATGTATATAGTCAACACTCAGTAAATATTAACTGTGGATAGAAAATCTAGAAAGAGGAATTGCTACTTCCAAAGGTCAACATTTAAATTTTGTTCTACTTTTCTGAACACTGAATTTGTAACTAACCACCTCTTTATCCCTCCATGCATAGCTGAGGTGTCTGGATTCCTCACCTGTAATGCCTCCTTGCTCATCTGTCTACTAACACCTGCAGACTCCTGATAGTTTGGGATTCAGCTCCTACTCTCTGAGCCTCAAATGTTCTCTCTGTTAAAAGTAGTAATGCCTGCCTCATGGGGCTACTGAGTATATCACAAGAGCTGATACCTAGAAAGTTCTTATCAGAGTGTTTGGCATATGCGTTAAATATCATGAGGACCACCTCTAATTTTATTTCTTTGGAAGGGAAAGCATTCCCTGCTCTTCCAACAAGTCTTTTTGAGGAAAGGGGTTTAATCCCAACAGAACAAACCATTACAGTTTATCTTTGGCAAGTACCCTTCCTAAGGAGGCCTCTGCATCTATTTTTGCTATTTCAGACATTTCTTCTCGTGGTTGGTGTGCTGGGCGTGATGGTGGCTGCGATTCCTTGGATTGCTATACCTGTGATTACCCTTGGCATCATTTTCTTTGTCCTCCGGTGGTATTTCTTAAGGACTTCACGAGATGTGAAACGCCTGGAATGTACAAGTGAGTACCGGGGCTCTCAGATTGGGATGACAGTGCAGGCTGGCTTCCATTTATGCCATAATTAACCAGACCCCTGAAATCCTGAAGACTCTGTTTTCTGGAATTTCTCACCAAGTCAACATTAGGGAATTGAATGTTATGGCCACTGTGAGTCAGTGTGTTCCTTAAGGCAAATAGAGCAGGTGGTAGGTCAGCTGTGACTTTGCATTTTAGCACAAGGAGGATGGATGTGAGCACAATGAAGACATGGACCATTTCTGTCTTGTTCATGACATATTTCACACAGAGTATCTATTTTATAAATACTTTTCTTAAAAATATTTTGTCCTGTTGGAACTAATGTAGAAGGAAAATAGGCATTGTTTCTCCTCCTGAAGTTACCAGAAATGACAATGGAAAGAAAAGATTAGGAAAAGGAAAGAAGACTTTAGGAAATATGTCAGAAGTGATATTTTTGAAAAATACATTTTTTTCACATGTTTAAGTAAGTTGCAGTTGTTAAGTGTTTTGAAAAGATACATGTTAGTCTCTCAGTTGTGTCTGACTCTTTGTGACCCCATGGGCTGTAGCCCACCAGGCTCCTCTGTCCATGGAATTCTCTAGGGAAAAATACTGGAGTGGGTAGCCGTTCCCTTCTCCAGAGGATCTTCCCAGACCCAGGGACTGAAGCCAGGTCTCCTGCATGGCGAGTGGATTCTTGACTGTCTGATCCACCAGGGAAGCCCTGCTGAAAAGATAAGCCCTGTTATTTGCAGGTTTGCTCTCTGTCATTACTAGTATTTGGGGTGACACCACACTGTTTGTGACCCCCCTTTCTCAAAGCCATTCATATAAGTGATGCTGGAAAGAATCCCTTAGGAGGACACGAGAGAGGGATCTGTCAGTCCTGTGAACTGTAGGGTTACACGTGTCTGTGACTGTGGACTGACACCATGACTGTGACATAGTTGCTTCAGGACAGCGAGCTCGGTGGCAACCTTGGGCAACACAGCACCAGAGCCTTAACAGCCCCTCTCCCCCTGCACTAGCTCATTTCTTTGCAGACCCTCCAGTTCACTCATCCTCGCATCCTGCTCAACCCTAAACGGGATTTGAGAGAAACAGGATGGCTTTTCATGGGTCCAGATTGCCCCAGCCTGTAACTCTTAGGCATGAGGTGAGGTAGGCGATGGGTGTTTGGTTCCCTGGTGTTCAAGGCTGAGATGACACCTGGTTTCTAAAGTCGATCCTGCCCTCCATCCCCACTGGAGGGAATCAGCTGCACTTTGATCTCCTGACAGGGAAGCAGTTGAGGGAGACCACGCTGGAGAGTTCACTCAAGGACTCCCCCTGGGGGACAGCCACGTCTGCTTCCTCCTCAGAAGCCTTGTCTGTGATGAATAGTGTTGATGTCACAACATTTGCTCTGAAACAAGAGCCTGGTTCTAGTGAGTTTTCTGTGTTCTCTGGAGCTGGACTCTTGGCATCCTCCTGACAGGGTGATGAGCCCTGAAATACCCCTGCATCATCCCTGTGAGCACCCTGCTTCCAGACTGAGTTCTGGGGGTGGGTTGGGACACCTGCTGGGCTGCAGAAAAGGCCTGAACAGAGTCCCTAGGCCTTTATTATTTGGAGCATGAGCTCCATCTGAGTTTCTGTTGCTCTTATAAGCAAAACGTTATAGGAAGCTAAAAAGTTAATCAATAAAGAGAGAGAGAGCGGTATGGATGCAGGAATGAGAACACAGGTACTAAACTGGATGAACAAAGGCACCACCGAGTCTCTTTCAGCTGTTTGCATGAACAGGGGACAAAGGGAAAGTGTTAGATCATGTCGTGGTTCAGAGATCCAGCAGGCAGTTATGAAAGCATCCATCAGGTTCCCAGGGCAGAAGTCAAGACTGTTCAAAGGCTCCATCTGCCGGGTCCTGAGGGCACAAGGGCGGTGCAGTGCCGGGTCCTCCGTGACCCGCACAGAGGCTCCTGGCGCAGGTGCAGGGGGAGGCCCAGGAAGAGGGACGTGGAGGACTGTCTGCTCCCCTTACTCCTCTCACCCCATCCTGTGTCTAGCTCTGGTCCAGGTTGGGCGATGTACTAACTCTATCCCAGCCTTTAGGTTACTCATCTAAGGTGGAGACAGCATGCAGGTAGCTCATTAAAATTCAGTGTGGAGAGGACTCTAATGAGGAATTAACTTTTAGAATGTTATGAATTCAAAAATTAGTTAACAATGAAAAAGAAAAAAATATCACCATTTGAAGCAACATGGGTGGATTTAGAGAATAATATTTTTTTTTAAGTCAGAGAAAGACAAATATGGTATCACTTATATATGGAATCTAAAAATAATACAAATGAATCTGTACACAAAATAGAAATAGACTCAGAGACATATAAAACAAACTTACCAAAGGGGATTGGGAAGGAGGGGGGAACAAAGTAGAAATATGGGATTAATAGACACACTACTATTTGTCAAATAGGTATGCAACAAGGATTTACTGTGAAGTACAGGAAATTTTATTCAGCATCTCGTAATAATCTGTGATAGAATACAGTCAGAAAAAATAACTGAATGACTATACTATATACCTGAAACTAACACATTATTGTAAATCAACTATACTTCAATAAATTTTTTAAAAGTTTCTACCCGAAGAGATGCCAGAAGAATTTGGAGGGAGGTGTGTTTGAGAGGACCTTGATGAAAGAACCAGTAAAGAATTTCTTTATATAAATCTAGCTGTGAATGAAATGGCAACCCGCTCCAGTGTTCTTGCCTGGAGAACCCCAGGGACGGGGGAGCCTGGTGGGCTGCCGTCTATGGGGTCACACTGAGTCGGACACGACTGAAGTGTCTTAGAAGCAGCAGCAGCAGCTGTGAATGAATTTGGTCAAACGTAGTTTCAAAGAGAATCTCTCATTCCCAGGTCATTAAAGTGAAGCTTGGTGTGAGCAGGAGTTTAGGGTCACATGGAGGAGTCCCTTTGGCAGGACGTGTGACCACAGAGCCCGGGAGGCAGTGGTTTCCTCCCATCCAGCCTCCCTGACTTTCTCTGTCATGTGTCTGTCTCTGCTTCCCCAGCTCAGAGCCCAGTGTTTTCCCACTTAGCATCTTCTCTCTGGGGACTCAGGACCATCCGGGCATACAAAGCTGAACAGAGGCTTCAGGAGCTGTTTGATGCATATCAGGATTTGCACTCAGGTCTGTAAGTTTCTAGAAATAATTTCAGATGGGATGTGCTGCCTTCTGAGGCCTGACCTCCCTCTCAGGTGGCCTAGTAGGCCAGCACCTCTCTCTGTGTCACCCCCATGTCCCCCTCTGCACACCTGCCTCCCCTACCCCTTCCTGTCAGCATCCCCTCTGTGCTCCCCTCTTCCCCATGACCCCCTGCTTTGCTCCCCTGACTGGCTTGCATTGTCCTTCCATTACTGTTCCCTGTGGACTTCTGTCTCTTTAGGGCAGGACTCAGTAAAATTTTGTTTTTTGCAAAGATCCAGATGGAAAATATTGTAGGCTTTGTGCGCTATACTGTGTCTGCTGCAACTACTCATCTTGGCTGTTGTAGCACAAAGACAGGCAAAGATAATACATCAGCAAATGGCTGTTTTCCAATAAAATTTTCTTTTCAGAACCAAGTGGCCACTATTCTTGTCCCCCAGTCTGTAGTTTGTCAACTTTTTCAGAGCATGGAGGGTAGCAGATGTGATTGATGAAACTAATTTCCTGACTTGCCACCCACTTGATTATACTTTGTCTCGGTGAAGTTGTTTTTCCTATGTGGAAAAGTCAGATCCTGTTAGCTGATGGTAATGTAGATACTAGCTCCTAAGAATAAATACTTCAGGGCCCTGTGGTGAGTGCAGAAGGTGCTGGAAACAGTGTGAGCTGTGCTCTCTGCTGTCACAGAGCTGGGAACACTCAACCTCTGAGAGGATGATCTTCACGCTGCAGAACTGCAGAAAATGCACCAATGAGGCGATTTTCCATCTTCTTTCTTGTGATCGTATTTCTGTTGATAACCTGTGGGTTGACATTTTCTTTTATTATTATTATTATTTATATAAATTTATTTTAGTTGGAGGCTAATTACAATATTGACATTTTCAATGCTTGCTTCCTGGACTGATTCCTGTGTGTCCCATACCTTGTCTTGGGTTAGAACCTAGTTTTCTGGAATCTTCAGGTTCCTTGAGTGTGTGACTTTGCTGTCCTACCTTGTATAAAGCTTCTGTACCTCAACTGAGGAAGTGCTCTCCCTCATTAGAAGCAGCTAACATGGTTTTTATGTTTATGTATTATGCTTACTATGGTTCACAAATCCAGAGGCTTGGTTTCTGCTTTTGACAACATCCCAATCGCTTGCTGTTTATCTGGATGTCATCTGTGCCATCTTTGTCACTGTTGTAGCCTTTGGGGCCCTGATTCTGGTAGAAAGTAAGTACAGATGTGAATATTTGTGGTATGTCTACAGTTTATAGCTTTGTAATTATTAAACTCTTGCCATCTTGTCTAATATATACTGCTTGGTTCTAATGAATTAAAGTGTTTGCAGCATGTGACTGCACCGTGTGATCCTTGTGAACTCATTTGTGTCGTGATGAGCACTTTCATCTTTTTTTCCCATTTACTTATTTATTTACAGTAGGTTTTTGTTGAGACCTCTTTAAAAAATTTTTGATTGGCGTATGGTTGATTAATGATGTTGTGTTAGCTTCAGGTGTACAGCCAAGTGAATCTGTTATATGTATATCCACTTTTTTAAAGATTCTTTTTCCATACCGCATGGACATTGGGGTGCATGTATCATTTTTTTAGTAATTTGCATTTTAATTAATATTTCAAATAAATTATCCTTTAGAAAAGAATTTCTGTTTTGGACTTTCAGAATCTTTAAGAGCAAAGACCAGATATGAAAGTGCTTCCAGCAGACCTGTGATGTCTTGGGCCCCTGCTTTGGCTGGCTCGAACCATTCTTTTAAGTTTTATTGGTTTACACAGTTGTCTTAGTTTATGGTGTATAGCAAAATGAATCTGAAATACATATACATATATACACTCCTTTTTTGATTCTTTTCCTATATAGGCCATTACAGAGTTCCCTGTACTTTACATTTATTTATTAATTATCTATTTTAATATTTTATATATAGTAGTATGTATGTGTCAATCCAAGTCTTTCAGTTTATCCCTCCCTTCCCTTATCCCCTGGTAAGCACAAGTTTATTTTCTACATCTGTGACGCTACTTCTGTTTTGCAGATAAGTTCATTTGTTGCCTTTTGTTAGAATTCTTGTATAAGCAATATCATATTCTGTGTTTCTCTGTCTGACATACTTCACTTAGTATGAAAATCTCTATAGCTATCCATGTTGCTGCAAATGGCATTCTCTGCCCTTTGTTATGGCTGGATGATATTCCATTGTATATATGATACCACACATCTTCCTTACCCATTGCTTGGTTGATGGACATTTAGGTCGCTTCCATGTCCTGGCTATTGTGAATAGTGCTGCAGGGAACATTAGGGTGCACATATCTTTTAGAATTATGGTTTTCTCTGATATATGCCCGGGAATGGGCTTGCTGGATCACGTGGTAGCTCTGGTTTTAGTTTTTAAAGGAACTTCCATATCATTCTCCATAGTGACTGTACCAGTTTACATTCCCAGCAACAGGGTAGGAGCATTTCTTCACATCCTCTCCAGCATTTATTGTTTGTAGATTGTTTGATGATGGTCATACTGGCTAGTGTGAGGTGAGACCTCACGATAGTTTTGATTTGCGTTTCTTTAATAATTAGAGATGTTGACCATCTTTTCATGTGCTTTTTGGCCATCTGTATGTCTTCACTGGAGAGTGTCTGTTTTAATCTTCTGACAATATTTTGATCTGGGATTTTTTTTCATATTGAACTTCATGAACTGTTTGTGTGTTTCAGAGAGTAATCCCTTGTCAGTCACTTTTTTTGCACATATTTTTCCCCATTCTGAAGGTGGTTTTTTCAGTATTGTTTATGGTGTTCTTTGCTGTACAAAATCTTTTAAGCTTATATGGTCCCATTAGTTTGTCTTTTATTTTCATTACTCTAGGAGGTTGATCAAAAAAGATCTTGCTGAAATTTATGTCAGAGAGAATTCTGAGTTATATATAAGAATATATATATATATATATATATCTAAGAGTTCTATATTATCTGGTGTTACATATATGTCTATAATCCATTTTGAGTTTATTTTTGTGTATGATGTTAGGGAGTATTTTAATTTTATTCTTTTCCACATAGCTGGCCAATTTTCCCAGCACCAACTTATTGAAGAGACTAGTCTTTTCTCCATTGTGTATCCTTGCTTCCTTTTTCATAGGTGACCTTAGGTGCACGGGTTTATCTCTGGACTTTCCATCCTGTTCCATTGATTTGTATTTCTTTTTTTGGTGCCAGTAGCATATTGTTTCAGTTGCTGTAGCTTTGCAGTATAGTCTGAAGACAAGGAGCCTGATTCTACCCAGCTTCAAATTTCTACTCTGTTTCTCTCAAGATTGCTTTGGCTTTTCATAGTATTTTGTGTTTCCATACAAAATATAAAAGCTTTTGTTTTAATTCTGTGAAAAATGCCATTGGTAGTTTGATAGGGATTGCACTGAATCTGTCGATTACTTTGGGTGGTTTGTTTGTTTGTTTGTTTGTTTATTGTAGGTCTTTGTTGAGAACTTTTATCTTTTTATCTTCTTTAAATTGGTTGAGGTCCATGCAACTATACTAAGCTGACCTTCTGAATATTCCAGGTAGTGTCCTATACATGGATGGAGAGAGCCAAATTTACTATTAAGCTTTTTGTACAGCTTAGGGTTTAGGTCTAACTTTAGGGCTACTTGGATCTCTTGGTTGTAGGTGCCTGGGGTACTGGGCAGAGAAAGATTCTCTGTACCAAAGAACAGTGTTCTCACTGCTGTGTGGATACCAGATGAACAGCTATTGGGGTGCATGGCATGAATTCAGCATTCCTAACTATTCCATAGTAATAACCCTGAATCACAGTCTTTGATAATGGAACAACGAGAGTAATACTTTAGATTGAAAAGCACTGGCTCTTAGAACCCATTGCCTTGTTTTTGTGGTTGCAACTGCAACTACATTGGATGTAGAAAGTGAAATTATACACTGAAAATTGAAGCCGTAAGAACAAAAATCTGAATAATGACATGTGAAAGTGAAAGTCACTCAGTCGTGTCTGACTCTTTGTGACCCCAAGAACAGTTGCCTGCCAGGCTTATCTGTCAATGGAGTTCTCCAGGCAAGAATACTGGATTGGGTTGCCATTTGCTTCTCCAGGGGATCTTACTGACCCAGGGATTGCACCTGGGATCTCCTGCATTGCCAGGCAGATTCTTTACAAACTGAACCACCAGAAATGACCTGAAATAATGACATGACCCTCACCTATATAATACCATAAAGTGTATCTCAATTCAGTTGGAACTAATAGGATAAATGACAGAAATCATAAGGAACTACGAGAATCAGAAGAGGGTAGGAAGAGCTGGCAATAATACACAGAAGAACTGTACAGAGAAGATCTTAATGATCTAGATGACCATGATGGTGTGGACACTCACCTAGAGCCAGACTTCCTAGAGTGTGAAGTCAAGTGGGCCTTTGGAAGCATTACTATGAACAAAGCTAGTGGAGGTGATGGAATTCTAGCTGAGTTATTTCAAATCCTATAAGGTGATGCTGTTTAAGTGCTGCATTCAATATATCAGCAAATTTGGAAAACTCAGCAGTGGCCACAGGACTGGGAAAAGGTCAGTTTTCATTCCAATCTCCCGGATGGGCAATGGCAAAGAATGTTCAGGCTACCATAAAATTGCACTTATTTCTCATGCTAGTACGTTTATGCTCAAAATCATTCAAGCAAGGCTTCAACATTACATGAACTGGAAACTTAGAGATGTACAGGCTAGGTTTATAAAAAGCAGAGGAACGAGAGAACAAACTACCAACATTTGATGGATCATACAGAAAGCAAGAGAATTCCAGGAAAACATCTGCTTCATTGACTACACAAAAGCCTTTGATTGTGTGGATCAGTACAAACTGTTGAAAATTCTGAAAGAGATAGGAATGGCAGACCATTAGACCTGTCTCCTGAGAAACCTATATTTGGATGAAGAGCAACAGTTAGTACCAGACATGGAACAATGGACCGGTTCAAAATTGGAAAGAAGTATGACAAAGCTGTATATTGTTACCCTACTTATTTAACTTATATGCAGAATACATTATGTGTAATACCAGGCTGGATGACTCACAAGCTGGAATCACAATTGCCAGGAAGAATATCAATAACCCTAAATATACAGATGGTACCATTCTAATGGCAGAAAGTGAAGAGATTGAGAGTCTATAGTAATAAAATATCCCACTAATAGAAAGAAGAATTGATGCTTTTTAATTGTGGTGCTGGAGGAGACTCTTCAGAATCCTTTGGACTGCAAAGAGATCAAACCAGTCAATCCTAAAGGAAATCAGCCCTGAGTATTCATTGGAAGGACTGATGCTTAAGTTGAAGCTCCAATACTTTGGCCACCTGACACGAAGAGCCAACTCATTAGAAACCCTGATGCTGGGCAAGATTGAAGGCAGGAGGAGAAGGGGATGACAGAGGATGAGATGGTTGGATGGCATCACCGACTCGATGGACATGAGTTTGAGCAAGCCCCAGGAGGTAGTAAAAGACGGGGAAGCCTGGTGTGCTGCAGTCTGTGGCATCACAAAGAGTCAGACACAACTTAGTGACTGAACAACAACAACAACATTGTTAATGCTTTCTAAATTCATAATATTTTAAAAATTTACTTCTTCGTTTGGCTCCACTGGGTCTTAGTTGGCACACGCGGGGTCTTCAGTCTCAGTTGTGACAGGCAGGACTTTGGTTGCAGCATGTAAGCCCTCAGTTGTGGAATGCGGAATCTAGTTCCCTGACCAGGGATCAAACCCAAGCCCCGCCTGATTGGGTGTTTGGATTCTTAGTTACTGGACCACCAGGGAAGTCCCTCATGGTGTTTTTTTTTTTTTTTTAACTGTATTATTATCTCAATCAACAGAAGTGATATTATGAGTAATACTATCATTACATGCAAATGATTTAAATGCTATAAAGGAGTCTTTTCAGTACTATATATAAGATAGAAAACTAAAAATGACCTTATGTATTGCAAAGGGAACTCTAGTTGATACTCTGTAATGACATATATGGGAAAAATAACTTTAAAAGAGTGGATGATATATATATATATATATATGTATATATATGTGTGTGTGTATATATATAAAGTATATATATATATATGGCTAATTCACATTACTGTACACCTGAAACTAACACAACTTTGTAAATCAACTATACTCCTTTAAAACTCATAAAAATAAAGGAGTCTTCTTCATAAAGTGACAGAAGGAGCTGCATGAGAGATCGAGAAGGAGACTGACTTTATTCCTCTTCTTCCTCATTTAGCTTTGAATCTCGGGCAGGTTGGCCTGGTGCTGTCTCTTACACTCACACTCACGAGGATGTTCCAGTGGTGTGTCAGGCAAAGTGCCAAAGTGGATAACATGGTGATGCCTATCTTTCCATTCTTAGCATTTTCAAGTCTCCTTGCTGTTAAATGGCATTAAAGCAATTGTTATGTAAAATAGTAAAACTATTATTTCACATCGTAGTTAACAAAGTTTTTTTTTAACATTCTTCTTCGTCTGCTTAAAGTTAATGTAAAATAAAATATATACAGTCTTTTCTCAGTCTTATGTGTGCCATGTCAGAAGGTTTTATATTCGTCACAAGCTGTCCTCAAATACAATAAATGTCTCTGTAGGAGAAAGGTTCTGAAATCCTAGAGAGAAGCTAATTTCTTAGAAGCTTGGTTATCTTTGTTTCTTAATAGGTGATTCCTCATATTTTGTAAAATAAAGAATTCAGTTTTTTGAGGTTTCTTTAATTAATATGTTCCTATCTTCTGCCCTTCCCCTATTTTATCATTATTTTTGTGTGTGTTGAACACCTGAAATTTCTGGTGGCCCTTCTTTCTGGTAGGATAAGCTGCCTCTCAGAAAGTGCTCTCAAAGGTGTGGAGTCATGGTTGTTTAGGAGGCCTTGGTCAATATGTAAATTATGCACTTTTGAATATTTGCAGCTTCTCCTAAAGGGAGAAAAACAATAAAAATGAAATCTTTCCACTTCTCACTTCTAATAGAATAGAAAATGACTAATAATTAAATGGAGGTTTGATGACCATCCAGTTCTGTTATCTGTAATACATGACCCTTCTGTAGCCACACATTACTGACTGGTGTCCATAAATATTCTTTTCTTTGACAAAATGCTCTTGTTTTTCATTCAGGTGTGAAAAGTGGATCAATAAAATCTTAGCATTCATTTCTCTAATTCTTTTAGTGTTAATATAAAGTTGGAGGAAGTGGCTGTAAGTAAAACTATTGAAGATGACAAACAAATTTGCAGTTCATCCAAGGCCTCATCAAACTCTCGTTTCTGTCCTTTGTGGATGCTAAGACCTGGGATATTCTGAACCATATAAAATCAGATATAAAGATAAAAAAAGCAAAATGTCTCATTTACAGTCTCTGAACATCCGTAAACAATACTCTCTGATACTAACTCATGTGATGTCATATGTGTTTCAGATGATTTCAGTAGAAAGGGGGATTAAATATACAGACCTTGAGAAAGAAGGACCCTGGGAACTTGAGAATCGTCCACTGCCATCCTGGCCCCATGGAGGAGAGATTGAGTTTTATCAAATTAAATTCAGGTACAGCTTGGATGGGCCTCTGGTATTGAAGAACCTGGACCCAACCATTGACCCAAGAGCAAAGGTTAGTTTAAGCCATTTGCCTCTGTAAATCCAGCTAAAGTTTTAGCACATCTGCTCTTGGCTTCCTTGTCAGTGTGTTGGTGGTGGGGGGAGGGCTCTTTGTATCTCATGGATGCAGATTTAATCAGTGATATGTAGGTGAATCTTTCTTGGAAACTGACCATGGAATGGGGATGCAAGCATTTTTTATCCCCTGTATTGTGAGCTCTCTCATGGTGGTTGGTGGGCCCTGGGCTCCTGGGCTCAATTTTAACCTGACCCAGGACACTGTATGTGACATCTGATTATTCATACAAAGTCTGGGAAGTCAGTCCTAGCTCCCTGTCCCCAATTCTCTAATATCTCCTTTATCTCCTTTCCATCTTTTCTTCTTTGTATTTCTGAAATCTTCTCTTCCTCCCATGGTGCCTTCCGTTTGCAACCTGCTCCTGTCTCTCTTGGTCTTTTCTGTAGACTTGTCCTCCTACACATCCACACTGAGCTTCCATCCCTCTGCCCTCCCCCCAGAGACTACATTCTTTAGCACAGATCTGATCCTTACTGGGCTGGGAGAGCTGCTACAGGAACCAGAGCGCAGCCCCAAGTCCACTCCAGCAGGGGTTATGGGGTGAGCTCATTGTTACTATAGTGGAGCCCAGAATCATGACTCAGTCAGGTGCGAGGAACCAGGGCCTGTGATGGAGGTAGGACTTAGAGATTTGCTCAACGTCAAAAGCAAATTGAACAGAGCAGGGAAGATCCACATGGGAGATGGCAGAGAGACTTGTGAACTGAACCAGCCAGTGTCCATGGCTACCGTGATGTTCCTTTATATTCAACTTGAGGCCCTTGGCCTGGAACAGGGCAGAGTATTGAAGAAGAGAATAAACCAGAGCAGACAAGTTGGTAGGAAGCTCTTCCTCACCTCCCTCTGCTGCCAGAATGTCTCCTGACTAACACACACCACTCAGGTTGTGTGTTGGTTCTCCCAAAGCACTACATCCTTCCAACTTCTAGTCTGCCCTCTGCCTCAGAGACCTTCCCCTTTGTGATCTGGATGGTGAAAGTCTCCTCATTTTCTGAGGCGACTCTAATGCATCTTCAAGACCCTCAATTCTTCCTTAGCGTCTTATATACTCTTTGAAGGTAGCATTCACAGTACAACTATGTTTAAAGCAGCCAGAAGTTGGAAGGAACTAATCCTTACAATGAAATATCCAACGTTTAAAAGGAGGAAAATGCTGACCTATGGCTAAACCTTGACAACATCTTGCTAAATGTCAGACACGAAAGGAACAAATACTCTGATTCTGCTTATGTGAGGTGGTGAAATTCTATGAATTTGACACAGAGTGGTCAAATTCAGGAAGACAGGAAGTAGGATGGTGGTCTCCAGGGACTTGGGGAGTAGCAATGGGGAGTTGTTTGTTTAATGGTTATAGAATTTCAGTTTTATGAGGCAAAAAAAAAAAAAATCTTGAGCTTGGTTGCACACCATGTGAATGTACTAAACATTAAACCATCCACTTAGAAATGGTTAAGTAGTTAAATTTTATGTTATGTGAACTTTATCATAATTAAAATGTAAGATAGCATCTGTGTCGTGCTTTGTAATTTGAGGTCTGTATCTTACGGTACCTTGAGGCTTTTTACAATCAAGGAGCATCTTATTTTCATCTTTGTTCCCTGGAAAGTGGCATTCTGCAGGGCATAGAGAGGGAGCTGAGGAACTGCTGTCTGCAGGGGTGAGTAACACACAGGTGTGAGCAGCCAGTAACCAGAACATACACACAAGACAACTGCATGAACAACTAAAAGAACCGCTCTTTAACTCTTTCCACCGCAACCCGCTAGTGGACTATAGCTGTAATTTAATGAATGATACCCTTGTAACATGAAAATACATATTCAATTTATTGCCAAAAGGATACCCAGGGAGCAGCTTCAGTTAGTTGCAGCACTAAAGGTGACTCATAATTATTTCCAGTTCCATCGCAGTTCAGGAAGTGGCTGAGGACTGTTTTGTTGGGAAAACATTAACCACAGCTCTTGATACAATCCTGTCCCTGAGAGCACTGTAGGTGATGTTAGCTTACTCTCAGACAATGTGTCTGTCAGATTTCCTGTTGTAAATGTGATTCTGTTAACTTGCACTTGTCTTAATTTTTCCCAAATCCATAAAATAGGAATTATTTAAGAAACTGCAAAACAACTTACGAACATAATCGATTCTATTCTTCCTTCTTAAAAACTGCCAATCATAGGACTATTGAGATTCCAAAATATTTGAGGGCAAATTGAATTTGGAAACTGAATTAATGACTGTGGTATCTTGACTTTTGATCTCTGACTTGGTCTATTCCCCATATCACAGATCAGTTCAGTCGCTCAGTTGTGTCCAACTCTTTGTGACCCCATGGACTACAGCACCAGGCCTCCCTGTCCATTACCAACTCCTGGAGCTTGCTCAAACTCATATCCTTCAAGTTGGTGATGGCATCCAACCATCTCATCCTCTGTCGTCCCCTTCTGCCTTATCATTGTTAGCTTCATTTCTGTGTCTGGAGATGATGCCCCTGCAGCGTGTTCAGGAAGTGATTCTACTCCACCTGTGAACATCCCAGGTCCCCTCTCCTGCTAACCTGTCCCACCCCGTCACTCTGGGTCACCCCTATGGTGCTGGGTTTGATTGAAAGAGGCTGCTACGGGGAGTGTGGGAGTGAGCCTGCCCAGCCGAAATGGGGCTTTATTCTCTTTCCATTGTTTCCTCTGATGTCCTGATTCCTGAAAGTTAGAGTCAATAAAAGAATGTAGTAGGTACTACATAGAATTCTAATTCATGGAAGAAATAGCAAGTAAAACTAAAACCCCAGCTGAGGTAAATAGCACCTTAATCTGCACGGTTAGATTCTGAACACTGGTTGCAATTTTCATTTAGATGGTTTTGGGGTTGTTTTAATGATTTTAGAGTTCTGGGACGTTTTAAAGCATTTATCCAGCTCTCAGGATAGATTGGTTTTGGTTTGTTATTTTTTTTCTTGCTCAGCGCTCTTACTTCTATAGTACATTTTTAGAGATACTTACTAGACCTTGCTGTAATGTGCAAAAATATTAGTTTCCTACATTTTCTCCTTTTTTACATAGTATCTCCTCAGCAACCCCTCTCCTCACTCCAGATTGTCCCACTTCCCTTACTGGCTTTCTAATTCCTTGTGACTCAGACTGTGGTGACAGGGCCAGCAGCTCCTACCTCTCTTGGAGCTTTCTATAAAGGCAGAGTCTCAGGCCCATCCAGACCTCTTTACTCATTTGAACAAGACCTTCTGGTAAATTCCTTTCTCTCCCATAGGCATTTCTTATGAGTGATAACCTGTGATTTTATTAAACATCCTTTGACAGGTTGAAGTTGAGCTCAGGAGTTACCCAAGTCCCTGTTATGACTGACCATGAGGCTCTAGAAAGTTCTGTGCCACTTCCCCTATAGATTTACTTACTTTCATATTCTGCAAATTGCACTTATGCTTTATAATTCAACTCTGTGTGATTCCACTGCATTTCTTTGCATCCTCTTGGTGGAGTCTTGTCTTCATCACGGGCAGTTTTCATTCTGCTCCCGCCTTCCCTACACCAGCCTCCTACAGGGACTGGAGGGATTTCCCACAGGCTCAGCTCTGCCTGGACCTGGAGTCAGAGACAGCCCAGTGCAGCAGTGTATGTGCGGCTCTTTCACCACCTGATGGGATAAAGAATGAGTCTCGCTCCCCAAGCAGGGCAGGAGGTCTGTTTGGTTTGTCTCCTGGGGAACCATTGCCCCACTAGGCTGCAGGTTTCTCTTCCAGCCCACCTGGGGTGCTGGTTCTTCCTGCTGACAACCAGGCCACCTGACCTCAGGTACCCTCTCTGCTCCAGTGATGTCATCCCTCTTGTCCCACTCACCGTGTTGTATGTACCCATGTCCACATCATGCTCAACTCTCTGGCCACAGGATCTCTATGGTAGGCCTGTTCCTTTAACTGCAGCTACACCTCTCCCCACTGTTCTAGCTACACAGAGACATGATAAGATACCAGGCCATCCAGGTTTAAGGAGTTCATCAGCAGAATGGAAAGAGGCTGACAGATGTGGGTTTGAGTCTCATCCTATGACTTAATGGACTCTGAAATTTCAGGCAGACTAATTAAGCCTCAGTCTTCTTTTGGAAAAAATGGAATTGATAGGACCTAACCTGTAGGCTTGTTGTACGACTTAAACAAGATAAGACATGTAAAGCACCCAGCACATGGGTCAGAGTAAATGCTTGACCAATGATTTATACTGTATAAAATGGCCATAACCACTTACATGGTGGAAGTTGTCTGTCCCATGAGAATGAGGTGTTGGCCATTCAAAGTTTTATTTATGGCTATAGGATCCATCTGCCATGTTCCTTTTTGTCCAACTTATCATATGTCTAAATATTATGGTGATAGATTTTCCATAAATTCTCTGGCCTGATTAAAAATCTCAGCTTTCTGCAGAAGCTTCTTTGTCTCAGGGCTCCACAGGGAATAAAAATAAGAAAAAGTCAAGTCTAGTACAGATCCTGCTGTCAACATATACAGGCCAGTTGAAGAAACAAGATAATGGGTATATTAGTTTTGTAAGCTAGAAGGTGGTCAGAATTTTTATAGAAATTTAGGAAAAGATAATACAACATCTGTTAGTATTGGGATAAGCACACATAGAGGACAGGGAGAGCATTTCTGTAGAATTAGGCACGTGAGACAGACTTAGTGATGTGTGGTCAGGGCTTCAGCAGGTGGAAATGCATGTGCAAGGCATTCTGGGAGGTGAAACCAACATGAGCAAAGGCACTATGCCCTGATCCAGTGAGTGAAGAACCAGGCACCTGCATAGCATTCAGGGAAAAGAACTACCAGGTGTATAACATACATTTTCATATCCAAACCCTCACAACTACCTACTGACCCCAAGGAACTTGACTTATGGACATGAAGGATGCAGAGGTCAGTAGAAGAGATGTCCTGGGATGGAATGACATAGAGCCAACCTTTGGGGGTTTAATCTGAGAAATAAAAGCATGCGGACCCGAGTGGGCAGGTGCAGGGGACAGGGAGTCAGGAGCTGTTGTGTTTCCAGTAAGACGTCCTGGGAAATAGACTCCACATTTCAGAATCAAACTGATGTCAATTAAAACAAAGCTATAGCACCCAGGTTTATGAATGTGCAGGGAAACAGGTGGAAGTTGAAAAATGGTATCATTTTTCTGGAGGTTGGCAATACTTAACAGCTTTCTCTTAAAATGTATGTACCTTATTCTCAGCAATTCCACATCTGAGAATTTATCTGAAGGAAAGAATTAAGGTTATTTGCAAAGATTGAGCTTCAAGGATATTTGACACGGAGTTATTTATGATAGCAAAATATTGGAGAGTGTCTGAATATCTACCAGTAGGATTTTGTTAAATAAATGATCACATATACTGTGATATTATATAGCAATTTAAAATAAATATTTTTATGAAATTCTAAATGAAGATACATTATAACAGTATGTTCATACTAATCATATTTTTGTTTAAATATGTACATTTTTATCTTTAAGAACACATAACACAAGTCTGGAAAATCAAAAACATCAACATCTTAAGATTGGTTTTATCAGACTTCTAGGGTATATCTAGTCTTTATTTACTTTTCAAATTCATTTGCACTGATTATGATTAAGAAAAGAGTTTGTTTTATTTTGTTTTTTAAACGATAATGAAGCCTGACACCCAGGTGGTGAATGTGGACCTTAAAGTGAGGGATTGAGCCATGAAACACTGCCAAGAGTAGCGGTCTTCAGGGCTTGGCAGCGTGCTGGACTCGGGGAAAGCTGGAAGGAAGGTGGACATTGTGCCTATGAGCCTGGGAAAGAAGTAGAGCAGGGAGGTCAGAGGACATGGCTGTTTTATGTGGGGCATCAGATATTGATCATGTTGAGTTTGATGTGTGAAGAGAGATCCAGGAGCAAGTGTCTAACAAGTTGGTGTGGTCATCAGAGATGAACCCTGGCCTGGTTCCCTGCACATTCACAAACCTGGGATTTATAGCCTTATTTTATTGGACATCAGTTTAATTTCAAAAAGTGGTATCATTTTCCCATGACATCTTGCTGAAGACACAACAGCTCCTGACTTCCTGTCTTATACTTCCCACTCTGATCCAAGTGGTAGGAAAAACAGAAAGGAGCTGTTGTGAAGCAGCTAAAATGAGATTTTTTCCAAGTGTCTTTTGGTGTTAGGAATGTAAACTTACTGATACTGGTGACACTTTCAGTGTGAAATTGGTAAAACTCATTGGTGACCCAGATAAGACATTCAGACTATATTAATAGTTTTACTGATTTAACTGTAGAAATAGCCAGAGGCAGTGTTTTGTTTTGTTTTGTTTTTCCCTTTGAGTTGCCTTTTTTGGAGGGGATGTGTGGCCACATAGCATGTGGGATCTTAGTTCCCAACCAGGGATTGGACCTATGTCCCCTGCAGTGGGAGCTCAGAATCTTAACCACTGGACTGCCTGTGAAGTCCCTTGTTTCTTATTATTCTCACTGGAGTTTGGAGCTCACAGTCCTGTGGTCACGAACAGCCCTCAATGCCCCTACATATCTCAGCCCATTATCCAAAGTCTACAAATGTTCCCATTTGCACAGATGGATCAGTGTCAGTAGAGCTCATAACATGGGAACATACACACATTCTCATGGATGCAGTTGTCACCTGTGTCTTAACGTGTGTTGATTTATGTATGAAAACACCCAGACAGACAGACATGCATTTTTGTTGTGCTTCACAGATAATGCTGCTTCTTTTCTTTTTCTTTCTTTTTTTTTTCAGTTTTTATTTTTTTATTTTTTTTATTTTTATTTTTTCTTTTTTTTAGTTTTTTATTTTTAAATTTTTAAATCTTTAATTCTTACATGCGTTCCCAAACATGAACCCCCCTCCAACTTCCCTCCCCATAACATCTCTCTGGGCATCCAAGCCATCCAAGCATGCTGTATCCTGCGTCAGACATAGACTGGCGATTCAATTCTTACATGATAGTATACATGTTAGAATGCCATTCTCCCAAATCATCCCACCCTCTCCCTCTCCCTCTGAGTCCAAAAGTCCGTTATACACATCTGTGTCTTTTTTCCTGTCTTGCATACAGGGTCGTCATTGCCATCTTCCTAAATTCCATATATATGTGTTAGTATACTGTATTGGTGCTTTTCTTTCTGGCTTACTTCACTCTGTATAATCGGCTCCAGTTTCATCCATCTCATCAGAACTGATTCAAATGAATTATTTTTAACGGCTGAGTAATACTCCATTGTGTATATGTACCACAGCTTTCTTATCCATTCATCTGCTGATAGACATCTAGGTTGTTTCCATGTCCTGGCTATTATAAACAGTCCTGCGATGAACATTGGGGTACATGTGTCTCTTTCAATTCTGGTTTCCTCGGTGTGTATGCCCAGAAGTGGGATTGCTGGTCATAAGGTAGTTTCTATTTGCAATTTTTTAAGGAATCTCCACACTGTTCTCCATAGTGGCTGTACTAGTTTGCATTCCCACCAAAAGTGTAGGAGGGTTCCCTTTTCTCCACACCCTCTCCAGCATTTATGCTTGCAGATTTTTGGATCGCAGCCATTCTGACTGGTGTGAAGTGGTACCTCATTGTGGTTTTGATTTGCATTTCTCTGATAATGAGTGATGTTGAGCATCTTTTCATGTGTTTGTTAGCCATCCATATGTCTTCTTTGGAGAAAATATCTATTTAGTTCTTTGGCCCATTTTTTCATTGGGTCGTTTATTTTTCTGGAATTGAGCTGCATAAGTTGCTTGTATATTTTTGAGATTAGTTGTTTGTCAGTTGCTTCATTTGCTATTATTTTCTCCCATTCAGAAGGCTGTCTTTTCACTTTGCTTATATTTTCCTTTGTTGTGCAGAAGCTTTTAATTTAATTAGATCCCATTTGTTTATTTTTGCTTTTATTTCCAGAATTCTGGGAGGTGGATCATAGAGGATCCTGCTGTGATTTATGTCTGAGGAGTGTTTTGCCTATGTTCTCCTCTAGGAGTTTTATAGTTTCTGATCTTACATTTAGAAACTCTCCAGAAAGCAGGAATAGAAGGAACATACCTCAACATAATAAAAGCTATATATGACAAACCCACAGCAAACATTATCCTCAACGGTGAAAAATTGAAAGCATTTCCCCTAAAGTCAGGAACAAGACAAGGGTGTCCACTTTCACCGCTACTATTCAACATAGTTCTGGAAGTTTTGGCCACAGCAATCAGAGCAGAAAAAGAAATAAAAGGAATCCTAGAAGCCACGAGAGAGAGTACTCAAGAAACAGATTCCTGCTAGAAAATAAACTTATCAAATGACTTGCAGAAATAAACAAACTGAAGAGGGAAAGAATAATTTACCGAAAAGTTCCCGGACAGACAGTGTGGTGCAACACCCCGGGCCTGTGAATGGAGTGATTGAATGGCAATCTCGGATTGTGTGATAAAAAGGTTATATGGTAAATTTATGTTTATATATACTTTACACAATTTTAATTATTTAAAAAAACTAAAATGCCTCTATCTAAGGAAGATAATCTAGGCACACATCATTCCTTTCAGCAATATGCCCGCTAGAAGGCTCTATTTTGAGAAAGATATTTTTCTATCTTCCTTCTCTTTAGAACCTATTAATATTGTCCTTCGTATTATACATATATCTTATTTTATTTAGGAACCGCTCTTCTCTCGTCTAATGATGTCATTTAAACATATAGTATCATTGTATGTTTTTTCGCTATCAGTTTCCTCTGCTAGCCATTTAAGCCAGAGTCTTTTGGTGAAAAATGGATCGACAGTAGTCATGTTAAACGGAAGTGGACACCAAAACAGCAACTTCACACGTCTGCTTCCATACAACAGAACCCCTATATAAATGGAAAGTATAGTAATTCTGGAACAGTAAAAATACGTCTGTGACAGATTTGTACTCAAATCTTAGAAAATGCAAGTTTAGCTGCTGGAGTCTCTCAAAGGCACAAAACCTGGGAGAGAGCTTTTATTGGATGGCCTGCACCTCTGATTTGAGTATAGAAAGTGCAGTAATATAACTTTAAATAAACATACATAAATCCTTTTTTCAACGAGCGTTGAAATGCATCGAGTGAAAGTTGGAAAACATCATTGTAATGTAGTAAATATTTGTTGCTGGTGTAAAAAAAGTAGAATCAGTTTTATGCAGTGCAAAACTATAGGAAAAAAGCCTTTGAATAGACACGAACTCATGTAAATCAGAGTGTTTATGCAAAAATTTGTGAAGGCTGAGGCTATCCACTGGAAAATTCATAATCACACAAGGTCACCGTAATATCTGGCTTCTCACTTGATTGAAAGTACAAAGATGAGGAGAAAAAGACAAAAAAGACATGTTTAAACTAAGTTTTAAAGTCCTTCCTCTCTATATGACACACATTTCTAGGTTTCTTCTTCACGTGAAGCATCAATATTCACTATTGGAGGCACATGATTTTTTTAATATACAATTTATTAAAAACAAAAACAGGGCTGTATTTTATTTACTAGTGGAACGGAAACAGTATCCCATTAAAGTACCCTCAGTTGGGGTAGGACGAATAATACTGCCAAACTAACATCTGCTAATAATACTACAAAAAACCAATTAAATTCCGGTCATTCTAATTACTAACTGATGCTTATCCTACTCGAAAAATTGATCACAAAACATTTAATAATTGCCATGAATAATAATCCAAACAAACAATAAGAGTAAAAGCAAAGAGGATTAGAGCAAAAACGTATACACAAAGAACATGTCCACAGAAAAGATTTTCACACATATAAAAAAGAGCACACAGATTTGTTGTCTAATGCTTGACTGCTGCTAATTCGCTTTCAGTCCTGTCCTAGACTACTGTGTGACGCCCTATAGACGCGCAGCCCATCCAGGTCTCTCATCTTCCGCTGGATCAATCCATCACAGCAATAGAACTGCACTGAGTAGTTGCCATGTTCCTCTTCATAAAGCAGTGCAACATGAAAAAGTGAAAAGGAAAGGAAATCTATAGACTAGGCCAGAATACTATTACACAACGGCGATGAGCTCACTCATACCAGAGCTATGCTAACCGTCACAAAACAAAAAATAGGGGATTTATCCAAGGAATAGAACTAAGAACTGAAAAACGAGTGGTAACATGCCGCGTGACTGGCATATACGTATGAAATATCCTGGTGTTTAATTGTGGCAGGCAAAGCAGCTATAGGGCTATAGAAATGTGAGCCTGTGGATAGTGGGTCCCAAGAATTGAAAAGAAAATCAAATGGTTTATATGAGATAAGACCCACCAGAGATCTTCTCTCACAAACTATAAAGATGATACCACACACATAACTAGGATCAAGATCTCTCGCACAGACACTTTCGAGGCTCTTGGATTCTACCGAAATTCTAGCTGAACTGGAAGAGATATACACTTTTCTCAGTGTATAATCAGAACAACAAAGGAAGGAAGTGCTGTCAGGTTTCCACAATCATACAGTTAAGTCCTAGTAGTTTATCTTGGTTCCTTACAGATGTACATAACAAGATAATATAATGTCAGGGCTTGTGAAGCCTTATCTCTAAAATATGATTGGGCAAAAAAGGACTTCAAGTGTAACTCTTTATTCTCAAAGAAGAATGTGAAAAGTTTCATTTGTGTCTTTAAAACAGAAAATGTATCGTCTATCAGAGCGGCTGACTTGTGTCACAAACTGGGTTCTGTAGACATATGATCCCAGATCTCTTTTATAGAACCGGACTGCAAGTGAATTTGTGGGCTCTGTAAACAAAGTTTTCATGAGAGAGAATGAACTTCACACATGAAACAGAAAAGCACTAGACACCTACTTCATACTTATGCACTTTAACTTACTCTCTCTGTTGCTGGAATATACTGCTACCCCCAAAGCAGCTCTGCACATGAAAATGCTAATATATTTAAATGTCAGCTTAGAGAGAAAGATAAACCCTCCAAGAATTCTTGGGCCCACTGGCTGAAATCCGAGGCTATTTCCACTGTAATGGAAGTACTTAAAAATAAAGCCTTTGGTGGGAGTGGGGGGGTGGTTAATTGCATATCATCACCCTCCTCCATTTTATAAAGCTAGACATATTTGGTGATTATATGCTCATGTACTTTTTTGGTGAAACTAAAAACAGTTAAAGGAACCAAAGAAAATTCATTTCATTTTCTACTCCTTAATATTATTTCCCAAAATCATCTCGTTCCTTTCTCCATAACCCTTCTCAATACAATTATTTATAAATAAAATATTATTTCTAGCAACTTTTAACTGAAAAGGACTTTGCTTCATGGTCTGAAATACCTGAACTGAATACTGCAAAGGCTCTTCAGCATTTGGGGATCCCTGATTTAGAGTGTCTAAAGCAACCTAGAAGAAATATGGGTATATTTATTTAAATATTGGGAGGCAAGGTTTCTACCTACAGCCTTTTACAAAATGATCCCACTTTTATACCATAAACCGCTCTATATTCTCAAAGCACTTAAGCATCTGTTCTCTCATCTGATCCCTGTGCTAAGTGTGAAGAAGCCAGCAGGGCTGTAATCCTGCTCTACACACAGGTGAGGACCTGAGGCTCAGAGACCCTGAGGGACCCAAGACCACATGGATGCTAAGTGCCTCCTCCATCTATCCAACTTGACCAGGATCCTAGAGCTGGGATATGAGAATTTTATAACTTCTGGGCTGTATTGGTGATTTCACAAATAGACAAAATGACAGCTCTGCTACACACTGGGAACAAAGAAACTTCAAAAAAACCTCGACCAGGTCTGCTTCATCACAGAACAGAATGGATGGCAAGCATTTATTCTTGGAGCTGAACTGTATCCCCTCTGAAAGGCTGTTGCTGAACACAAAAGATGCCATGATTCTTGGCCTCCAGAGGAGAAGAATTCAATTTGGGGCCAGCGATAAGGCCTGATCACTCAGAGCTTTTGTGTAATAAAGTTCTATTAAAGTATAAAAGAGACAGACAAAGCTTCTGACATAGACATCAGACGGGAGCACAAAGAGTGCCCCCTGCTAGTCTTTAGGCAGATGCTATATAGCTACTAGTAGTAGCAGTGTTAGTCGCTTAGTCGTGTCTGACTCTTTGCGACCACATGGACTGTGGCTTGCCAGGCTCCTCTGTCCATGGGATTCTCCAGACAAGAATACTGGAGTGGATTTCCATTCCCTTCTCCAGAGGATCTTTCCGACCAAGGGATCTAACCCAGGTCTCCTGCATTGCAGGCAGATTCTTTAGCGTCTGAGCTACAGGGAAGATCCATATAGCTACTAGCAGTCTGCTAATTAGAGAAAGGAAATGTCTCAAAATTCAGTGACTGGCACCAGGCCCCTCACAAACAACTTGCATTTTGACATAATATTGGCACAAGGAGAGTTGTCCCTGGCCATAAAATGATTGACATGAACCTTGAAGAAAGGCAGGTTTCTAAGCAAATATAGTCTCATTGACATAGCTTAAAAGAATATTTGCATGAGTAAAACATGCTGGTTTCTCAAGTCCATTCTGAGTTTTAGGGGGAACCAACTTGAAGACAGAATCTAGGATAAATACATAGTTCACTAACATAGCTAAGACAAACGTTTTCATAAGAAAAATGCATTGCTTAGCTCAAGGTTTGAGAAAAATTAAGTTCAGGTGGAACCAGGTATCCTCATGGCAACACAGAATTTTAAGACACCTCTTCTTAAATTTGTGTCAGTTCAGTTCAGTTGCTTGGTCCTGTCCTATTCTTTGCATCCCCATGGACTACAGAATGCCAGGCTTCCCTGTCCCTCACCAACTACCATAGCTTACTCAAACTCATGTCCATCGAGTCTCTGATGCCATCCACCCATCTCATCCTCTGCCATCCCCTTCTCCTCCCACCTTCAATCATTTCCAGCACCAGGGTCTTTTCAAATGAGTCAGCATCAGGTGGCCAAAGTATTGGAGTTTCAGCTTCAACATCAGTCCTTCCAATGAACACACAGGACTGATCTCTTTTCGGATGGACTGGTTGGATCTCCTTGCAGTCCAAGGGACTCTCAAGAATCTTCTCCAACACCACAGTTCAAAAGCATCAATTCTTTGGTGCTCAGCTTTCTTTACAGTCTAACTCTCACATCCATACATGACTACTGGAAAAACCAAAGCTTTGACTAGATGGACCTTTCTTGGTAAATCAATGTCTCTGCTTTTTAATATGCTGTCTAGGTTGGTCATAACTTTCCTTCCAAGGAGTGCCGGGAGCCAGCGTGAGGAATCCCGCCCATGACAAGGTCATGAGGAAGGAAGCCTGACAAAACGCAAGGATGTGATTAGGCTTCAGGAGTTCCCCCTGGAATTTCCTGAGCACCTACCCCCAAAGCCAAAAATCTGCTGGCTTTTGCACTCTGCTCTTCTGATATTCTCTGGAAAAAGCCAACCCAAGGCTTTAGTCTTCTGCATTTGAAAGGGATGTTTCAGTTAAACCCCCTCTGATAGCTCTCTAGCTTGTCTAACAAGTCCCCCGGACTTCTTACAGCTTGTGAATTGCTTACAGCCCCCAACCACGAGAGACACAAAGCTTAAAGCATCTTAAAAATACAGAGCCTTTTCTAAAGAGCTAAAAATCATATTGGTGACAGGATTTCACTGTTGACTCAATGATTGCTGCCAGGCCTCCATATTCTTTATCTTTTAGGCACCTGGGAGGATGTTAATCAATGTAAACAGGATATGGAAAAAGATATATAATACTTTTGATGTTAGCAACTCTAGACTTTTGAGTTAATTACTTTTCTCTTTGTTATATATCACTGCACTCCTCTTGTGTCCTTGCTGTGTAAGAATGTAACTTTATTTAGTGCTTTCTGAGAGGGGCACCAGACTTTGGGAAGATCAACACAAATAAGTCTTCTGGTTGACAAACCCTTATCAGAAAAAAGGTTGTAAAATGTTAATTGGCCCTTTTGGCCAGAAGATGATGTAAATTACCTAAGACTTGTGTATACAACTAGGTATGCAGAGAGAAAAGCCTGGTTTTGATAAGAGTCTGGGCTGCTAATGCTGCATAACTTTGTGTTACCCATTAATCTCTATGTATCATCAAAAAGTATAAAAGGCCTTCTGAACAATAGAGGACAGGCAAGTCGCTGGACTGGTTTCCCCTGTGTCTCCTCTCTAATTTCTGGCTGAATTCCCATCTGGGGCGTGGAGGCTCACTGTGTCTACTTACTTGCCCCAGCTTTTAAGATCCATGCAAGGGGGAGCCCAAGGCGGGGCAACCCCTGATATTCAAGAGGACGTCGGTGGCCTAACGTAGATGGTGCAAGCTCCTTGTCTGGAACTTTATTGGCTTCCCACGTAAACCAAGTTATTCAGCCTTCTTTCTCCACTTAATTTTCCTGCTACACTATTTCTCCCTAATCTAATATTATATTAATAAATAAATAAGTTTTCCTCACCAACGCCGTCCCAGCTTCAAATTCCCTGGATCCACCGGGTCTGGACCCCGGCAAAGGAGCAAGCATCTTTTAATTTCATGGCTGCAGTCACCATCTGCAGTGATTGTGGAGCCAAAAAAATAAGTCTGCCACTGTTTCCACTGTTTCTCCGTCTATTTCCCATGAAGTGATGGGACCGGATGCCATGATCTTAGTTTTCTGAACATTGAGTTTTAAGCCAAATTTTTCACTCTCATCTTCCACTTTCATCAAGGGGCTCTTTAGTTCTTCTTCGCTTTCTGCCATAAGGGTGGTGTCATCTGCATATCTGAGGTTATTGATATTTCTCCCAGCAGTCTTGATTCCAGCTTGTACTTCATCCAGTCCAGCGTTTCTCAAGTTGTACTCTGTATATAAGTTAAATAATCAGGATGACAATATACAGCCTTGATGTACTCTTTTCCAGTTTTGGAACCAGATGGTTGTTCCATGTCCAGTTCTAACTAATGCTTCCTTACCTGTATACAGATTTCTCAGCAAGTAGGTCAGGTGGTCTGGTATTCCTATCACTTGAAGGATTTTCCACAGAGTCAAAGGATTTGGCATAGTCAATAAAGCAGATGTTTTCCTGGAACTCTCTTGCTTTTTTGATGATCCAACGGATGTTGGCAATTTGATCTCTGGTTCCTCTGCCTTTTCTAAATCCAGCTTGAACATCTGGAAGTTCATGGTTCATATACTGTTGAAACCTGGCTTGGAGAATTTTGGGTATTTGAGAGTGTGAGATGAGTGCAATTGCACAGTAGTTTTAGCATTCTTTGGCATTGTTTTTCTCAGGGATTGGAATGAAAACTGACCTTTTCCAGTCCTGTGGCTACTGTTGAGTTTTCCAAATTTGCTGGCATATTGAGTGCAGCACTTTCACAGCATCATCTTTTAGGATTTAAAGAGCTCAAGTGGAATTCCATCACCTCCGCTAGCTTTGTTTGTACTGATGCTTCCTAAGGCCCACTCAACTTTGCATTCCAGGATATCTGGCTCTAGGTGAGTGATCACACCATTGTGATTATCTGGGTTATGAATATCTTTTTGTACAGTTCTTCTGTGTATTCTTGCCACCTCTTCTTAATATCTTCTGCTTCTGTTAGGTCCATGCTATTTCTGTCCTTTGTTGTACCAATTTCTTCATCAAATATTCCCTTAGTATTTCTAAGTTTCTTGAAGAGATCTCTAATCTTGCCCATTCTATTGTTTTCCTCTATTTCTTTGCATTGATCATTGAGAAAGGCTTTCTTAATCTCTCCTTGCTATTCTTTGGAACTCTGCATTCAAATGGGTATATGTTTCCTTTTCTCCTTTGTCTTTAGCTTCTCTTCTTTTCTCAGCCATTTGTAAGGCCTCTTCAGACAACCATTTTACCTTTTTGCATTTCTTTTTCTGCAGATATAAATTTGTATAGAGAAGGGGAAAAATATGACACTAGTAGTTTTTTTCCTCCTTCAGTTTAAGAGAGAGATTTTAAAAAAAAGTCTGACACTTGCAGCCTATTCCCTGTGTTTGGAGACCCTTGGTCTTCCTGCCTGTTACCCTCTCACCTCCAATTTTACATGCTGAAGTCCTAAACCCCCAGTACCACAGAATGTGACTGTATTTGGAGACAGCATCTTTAAAGAGGCAATAAAGTTAAAATGAAATCATACAAATGGGTCCTAATCTAACAGACTGGAGTTCTCATAAGAAGAGACCAGGACACAGGCTCACACAGAGGGAAGAGCAAGTGAGACACAGAGGGAAGATGGTGTCTACAAGACAAGGAGTGAGACCTCAGAGGAAACCAACCCTGTTGACACCTTGACCTCAGACTTTCAACCTCCAGGGCTGTGAGGATATAAGCTTCTGCTGTTTAAGTTGCCTACTCTTTGGCCTTTGTATGGCAGCCCTAGCAAACTACAGCCCCCTTTAGCTTTATGTATCTAAGAGGTACTTTCTCTACTATTTCTTGGATCATCCATAAAGGGTCAATCAGACAGTGATCAGTTCACCTGAGCTATGAGTTCAAGAAACTGTGATGTGGAAGCACCTTCTCCCAGATATTGGGTTTTCTTTTCAGATGAATGAATTCTGTTCTATTAGAGTGAAAACCTTCTGACTTAGGCTAATGTTCCCTATGTTACAGCACTGATCACTACATTGATATCTGAGTCTTGCACATTCAAAAAACTGATAATCTGACAGCTTATCCTCCTACAAGGATGCAGATTATGCAGAAGTAATGTCAAGATGGCATGAGAGTTAAGAAATGTATTTCTTTCTGTAGAGGTGACCTGAGCCAGTGGCAGGACTGAAATCCAAGAGTGAGGTTCTGCCTCTCTGTGAACTTCGGTGATCGGCCCTACCTTGGCTACCAGGTGACAGGAGCAGTGTTCTCAGGCTTGACACAGAACACAGTACCTAGGACAGCACCCAGCCTCCCTCAGTAATTCCCCCTTTGTGCTACCTGGACCAGCTCAGTAACCTTCAGTGAACTCTGAATGCACTCTCCTCATCTATGACATGGGATAAAAATGGACCATCAGGAGATTAAGTGAAATCATACATTTGAGAATTGTATAAAATAAATGGTGAAGAATTACACAAATGTAACTTACCATTAATATTGTTAGAGTAGGTACGGATTACTAGACCAGGAATCACAAGATTTCTAATTCTATGACCTATGTCTGCTTCAGTATGTATGTTACACCTGATTTAAAATATTTACTGAAAGAACAAATTTCTAATTCTCTGTCTGCTGCAGACTAGCTTAACACCAGTTATATACATAGGGCCACCTTTCTTCTAAAGCACCTTAGTTTCCTCACCTGTACAAAGGGAGGGTTGAATCCTATTATCTTATTATCGGGACCAATCTAAAATTCTGTGTTCTATTTCTCATTACTCAGTGTCATGATAATATAATTTTTTTTTAAATCCATTATATATATATATTTTATTTTTATATAAATTTATTTATTTTAATTGGAGGTTATGAAGACTTAGACATACAGGTGGGAACACCTCTTTTTGATGCAAAATGTCTCAGGTCAAAAGAGCAAAAGGTTTTGGGAGACTCATAGCTCTCGAAGTCTCAGGAGGGCTGATCTGACTTGGAGACCCTCTAGTGGATAAAAGCACTCTGTGAATTTTAGGCTTAAAAAAAAAAAATACAGAGTTCCTTGTTCAGCTTCTCAACATTTGCACACAATGTAAGTACTTATGAAAAGTTCAGAACAGAGACTTCTTTGTCCCTAAACCTAAGCATGAACTCTAGCTCTGTCAGCTCTTCAGCCAGCTCTGGGACCCAGGAAGTCTCCTACCTGATGAGCAGCAGAAGGTCCTGCTCTGCATTTCCTCATTTCTAGAGAGGACTGAGAGGAGACAGTGAGGAACTAAGGCCACATTTTAGATAAATGTTTCATATACAAGTACTTAAGATACTTGAAGGCATGTTTCCTTTAGGACATTTTAAATATAACACAAATAACAAATAATCTTATTCTATACAAATGAAAATCTGGGAAAGGCAGAAAAGTATGAAGAAGTGAACATACATCCATAATTCAACACCCAGAGATAAATTTTCGGTGGGGAAGCCACATCCCCCCCGAGCCATACATGTTAAGGGGCAAGAACACCAGACCTTCCCTGCCTCCCTCTATCTTCCCATCAACCCCAATCCCACTCCCACCTTGTCCCAGAGAGACTTATAGATGGCTGCATGACAGTGGTTAAGTCTCCTAAACCAGACCTTGGTTACCACTACACCTCTGTTAGGAAGATACCACATAACCTGAATGTTACTCACTGAGCCCCTTGCTCACACCACATACCATGCTTAGTGCTACACACACCTTATCTCTGTGAAAGTGCTCTGTAAACCTTCAGGCACCATTCAGACTACAGTGTGAGTTCTTGATTTGTCCTGATGAAAACTTCATCTTCTAGAATATAGAGGAAGCATGGGGGGCAAATGGACCTAATTCTAAACAACAAAGAATTGGGGAGAAAGTGATAATTTCAGGTAAGAGTTTTCTTTACAGATTAGGAAACAGAAGAGACCTACTTTTCTCTGGAAGATCTTTCTAGAATCAAAATCTTTCAATATTTTTTTCCCTTTAACTCTCAAATTTCCTGAATATTCCTTGATAGAACTTGTATCACAAATGTGCTGAGCATCAATCAGAATGAATGTAAAGGGTCTTCAAAATGAGAACGTTCTATGTTCCATGAGAATCTGAACCCTGAGTCTGAACATGTGGGAAGTCAAATCCAAAATCTCTGTCTCAGGCACCAGTGCACGCACACAGAAGGGTGCACACATCCCAACCCCAGGCCCCAGCACTGCTACAGAGTCTCAGCAGACCTGCCTTCCACCTGCCCTGTGTTGTTAAGACCTAGTCATGAAGCTTCCTCTCTGGAGGCTTCCATTGAAAAGAACACAGGGTGCTTCTTCCCAGAACCTTGGTGGAGAGCCTGTGAAGAGTGAACCCTGGAGGCAAATTTTAATTACAGCTTCCTGCAGCAAGCTCACCTATTTGGCCCTTTTAGCAAGGACAGCAGCCTCTTCCTCGCCCAGTTCTTGCACCATCTTATAAAATAGGCTGTTTCTATCTTGCAGCAAACTATTTGGCCGATTATATTCTTTCCATTTCACTGAATCAAAAACCTGTTAACAGCAGAAAGGAACAAATTAGCACACACTGTCTCCTAGTAACACATAAGCCAGACAATATTTCAAAAGGGGCAGGACAGGGAGACTTTGAATGGTAGGACTGGTAGTATTTGCATGGTTCGATTCCCCTGTTTTACTGGGAGACAAGGGCCCAGCCCAGCCTTTCATCATTATATGGTTATAGCAAAGGAAGAAAACGAAAGTCCTTTCATTTTCAGAAAACCAAAGTCCTTTCATTTTCAGAAAAAGAAAGTTTTAATCATGACTATGATTACTGGAACTGAACAGTCTGTAGCGTTTTACATTCTGCCCAGGGCCTTTGGGGTTGTTATCAGGTCAGGAGGCAACAGTTAGAACTGGACATGGAACTAAAGACTGGTTCCAAATAGGAAAAAGAGTATGTCAAGGCTGTATATTGTCACCCTGCTTATTTAACTTATATGCAGAGTACATCATGAGAAACGCTGGGCTAGAAGAAGCACAAGCTGGAATCAAGATTGCCAGGAGAAATATCAATAACCTCAGATATGCAGATGACACCACCCTTATGGCAGAAAGTGAACAGGAACTCAAAAGCCTCTTGATGAAAGTGAAAGAGGAGAGTGAAAGAGTTGGCTTAAAGCTCAACAGTCAGAAAACTAAGATCATGGCATCTGGTCCCCTCACTTCATGGCAAATAGATGTGGAAACAGTGGAAACAGTGTCAGACTTTATTTTTGGGGCTCCAAAATCACTGCAGATGGTGACTGCAGCCATGAAATTAAAAGACACTTACTCCTTGGAAGAAAAGTTATGACCAACCTAGATAGCATATTCAAAAGCAGAGACATTACTTTGCCAACAAAGGTCCGTCTAGTCAAGGTTATGGTTTTTCCTATGGTCATGTATGGATGTGAGAGTTGGACTGTGAAGAAGGCTGAGTGCCAATGAATTGATGCTTTTGAACTGTGGTGTTGGAGAAGACTCTTGGGAGTCCCTTGGACTGCAAGGAGATCCAACCAGTCCCTTCTGAAGGAGATCAACCCTGGGATTTCTTTGGAAGGAATGGTGCTAAAGCTGAAACTCCAGTACTTTGGCCACCTCATGTGAAAAGTTGACTCGTTGGAAAAGACCCTGATGCTGGGAGGGATTGGGGGCAGGAGGAGAAGGGGACAACCGAGGATGAGATGGCTGGATGGCATCACTAACTCGATGGGTGCGAGTCTGAGTGAACTCCGGGAGTTCGTGATGGACAGGGAGGCCTGGCGTGCTGCGATTCATGGGGTCACAAAGAGTCGGACATGACTGAGCGACTGAACTGAACTGAGTGCTTTGAGCTCTCAGACTCTGAGCTTTGAGGGCTGTTTATAAGATACACAGCATTGGGAAATGTCTTGATTCAAGAAAATCAAACATTCAAGAAAATTAAACATGTGTCACTTCCACAGCCCCTCCTCGAGGCTGGCGGCCCACCCTCTGGAGCATTAGACTTTACAGCAGATTGACTTCTCTTTATGTCCTTAAAGCTTTCAGAACAGACAATCACTTGCTTTCCAGAAAGAAAACAGGTACAGGCATCCCTCAGAGCTATTGCGGGTTCAGGTTCAGAACACCAGGATATAATGAACATCACGGTAAAGTGAGTCACACGAATTTTCTGGTTTCCCAAGGCACATGGAAGTTATGTTTACATTATACCATACCCAAGTGTGTGTGCAAGCATTTTGTCTGGGGAAAAACAAAACAAAACAAAACAAAAAAAAAAACAATGTACAAACCTTAACATAAAAATCAGTTATTGCTAAAAAATATTAACTATCATCAGAGACTTCAGTAAGTGATAGTAGTGATATCAAAGATCACTGATGTTACAGATCACCAGAGCAACTGCAATGACAGTGAAAGTGTTTGATATATTGTGGGAATTACGAAAAGGTGACACAGAGACACAAAATGAGCAAATGCTGCCGCCGGAAAAATGGCACCCATAGACTTGCTTAATCCAGGTTTATGACAAGCTCTCAATTTGTAAAAAAATGCAGTCTGGGAAGCACAATAAAACAAAGTATGTCTATATTTCTAAAGCAAGTAATAAAAATAAGATTGCCTCAAAAATTAAAGGTTTGAGAAAGAACACTACTGGTGATGTTTTTGCCGAATTGAAAGCCAACTGGTAATCAGAAGCTCTAGAAAAACATCCAAGCTTTACACCTGGGGTGAATGGAGCATAGAGGACAATCCCCAACTCTGTAACCGGAGGATACCTGTCTCTTGATGCACTGAGTTCTAATCCTGCCTTTCCTACCAGAGGAGTCAGCAACCACAACCAGTTCAGAACAAGATATAAACAAGTGGCCGAGTTTATATATCCTGGTGGGACCTCCCTGTGACATCACTGATGACCTCAACCAGGGAGCCCTAAACTGAAGGTCTCTCAACACAGGACTGGGAAGAGCAGCTCCACAGTGAAGGTTAAGATCCCTTCCTGGAAACAAGGTCATTCAAAGGTGACAGGCTCCAAAGAGAACCCTTGCATTTCCCTTCTCCCTCCATCTTCCCCACTCACCCAGATACTCAGTCTCTGTACCCAGAAACCAACATCAACTTCTTTCTCTGCCCTCAGAGCCCATCATGCAGTCCACTTGGCTTCACTTCCTTATCTACCCCAAGTCCCACCATCTCACCATTTCCACTACAGGCACCTTAGACTAAGCCAAAAGTCTAGAGAGGGCACATTGTAAGATATTGAATACTGAATTTGGAGAACTGAAAGACCATCAGTGTGATTTTAGCTGTAAAGGAAGGAGGGAGAGCATAGTGAGACAAAACTAGAAAGTTGGAGAGGGACTGGCTGGACATTGCTTCATAAAAGTATTTTAGAGATTTGTTCATAGACAATGAACAAGAGAAAAATTTGAGATTATAGAAATATCAGGAGATATTGGTAAGTAAAAGGCACTTTCTCTTTGGAAGAAAAGCTATGACAAACCTAGACAGTGTATTAAAAAGCAGAGACATTGCTTTACTGAAAAAGATCTGTCTATGATTTTTCCATACATCATGTATGGATATGAGAGTCATGTATGGATATGAGAGGACCATAAAGAAGGCTGAGCACTGAAGAATTGATGCTTTTGAATGGTGGTGCTGCAGAAGACTCTTGAGAGTCCCCAGACTGCAAGAAGACCAAGCAAGTCAATCCTAAAGGAAATCAACCCTGAATATTCATTGAATGGACTGAAGTCTCAATACTTTGGCCACCTGATGTGAGGAGCTGACTCACTGGAAAATACCCTGATGCTGGGAAAGATTGAAAGCAGGAGGAGAAAGGGACAACAGAAGATGATCTGGTTGGGTGGCATCACTGATTAAATGGACATGAGTTTGAGCAAGCTCTAGGAAATAGTGAAGGACATGGAAGCCTGAGTGACTAAACAACAAATTGATAAGTAAAGCATTAAACAAATGAACATATTTTTATAATAGCAACAGAGATGCTGTATTCAGAGGATATGCTGATGATAATACTTTAGGACTGACCAGGTGGCAGTTCAGCTCAGTTTAGTCACTCAGTCATATCTGACTCTTAGCGACCCCATGGACTGCAGCATGCCAGGCCTCCCTGACCATCACCAGCTGCCAGAGCTCACTCAAACTCATGTCCATAGAGTCAGTGATGCCATCCAATCATCTCATCCTCTGTCAACCCCTTCTCCTCCTGCCTTCAATCTTTCCCAGCATCAGGGTCTTTTCCAATGGGTCAGTTCTTCGCATCAGGAGGCCGCAGTATTGGAGGATCAGGTTCAGCATCAGTTCTTCCAATGAATATTCAGGACTGATTTCCTTTAGGATTGACTGGTCGGATCTCCTTGTAGACCAAGGGACTCTCAAGAGTCTTCTCCAACACTACCATTCAAAAGCATCAATTCTTTGACACTCAACTGTCTTTATGGTCCAACTTTCATATCCATACATGACTACTGGAAAAAAACATAGCTTTTAACTAGACAGAGCTTTGTCAGCAGAGTAATGTCTCTGCTTTTTAATATGCAGTCTAGGCTTGTCATGGTTTTTCTTTCAAGGAGCAAGTGTCTTTTAATTTCATGGCTGCAGTCACTATCTGCAGTGATTTGGGAGTCCAAGTAAATAAAGTCTGTCACTGTTTCCATTGTATCCCCATCTCTTTGCTATGAAGTGATGGGACTGGATGCTATGATCTTAGTTTTTTGAATGCTGAGTTTTAAGTCAGCTTTTTCACTCTCCTCTTTCATGTTCATCAAGAAGTTCTTCAGTTCCTCTTCACTTTCTGCCATAATGGTGGTGTCATCTGCATATCTGAGGTTATTTAAATAGCTGATAAATGAAGAGAAGCTAAAGATAAAAGCAAAGATATACTCATTTGAACGCAGAGTCCCAAAGAAAAGCTAGGAGAGATAATAAAGCCTTCCTTAGTGATCAATGCCAAGAAATAGAGGAAAACAATAAAATGGGAAAGACTAGAGACCAGGTGACATGTCCAAATTCTGTTCTTCCTCAGTTTCCCTAACCAACCATACATTCCAAGGTGACAGTATTTCTAAGAATTAGATAATAAAAATAATCTGCTACCATTAATGCCATTAATGCTATGATACCAAAAACCAAAAATAAATCTTCAGGGTACATTTAGGAGCAAAGAATTTAATTGAATAGACCCTGAACTGAGCTGGAGATCAAGCCATCTTTCTGCTGCTATGTCTAAAGCCTGACAAAGGGCTTGAAATAGGTAAATTTCACAGCATCATTTATTTATAATGGAAGAATGGTTCCTTAGGGGAAAATCTTTGAAATGCAATGTTGAGAGGTAAGAACAAAGTGACAGGTAAAATCTAGAAATAAAAGGTTACTTTTCCAATTAGCATCAAGACCACAAACGAACGACTAAGGATGCCTGACACAAAACATTTCTAGAAATTAAGAGTCACTGTTGGGCAGTCTTGAATGTCACCCCATCTCTCATGAAAGTCTGCAGGTAGAGCACACTTCCTACTGTGATGTCTAGTGCAGGTGACCAGATGCACTGCTTGGAGTCTAAAGCATACCTTGGGTTGGGGATGCCACACTCCTGTCATCTGCCTCCCTAGAGCTCACTCTTGCGCACACTCAGCTTGGGATTACAAGCTACAAGCACTGCCTCAATGCTGACAGACTGGTATCTACTCAGTGTTCCCACTGATGATCCCACATGACAATGCATGTGAAGTAGGACAGAAGGTGGTTTTCCAGAAGCTGCCCAAGAAGTTAAAAGAGATGGTACTATTGTCCTTAGACATAAGGAACTATGGTTATTACTGACCACTCATTAGTGATATTACCTCTTTTGTATGGACCATCAAAATACCTTAAAGTTTCTTCCATTCCTTGAGATTATTTGCTGCCAAAGTTTTTCTTTTGAGGAATGCTTTTCTTGTTTTATAAAGCCACATCCTAACATTTATTGAAACTGAGCAAGCAACAGAGGGAAAGGACAAGGAAAGAGATAAAATGAAAAAGAGAAAACAAATAGATGGAGGAAGGAAATGGAGCTAAGGAAGGAAATATTAAATTACTAAGGAAGAAAGAGCCAACCAAACCTGGAAGGAGGATACTAGACAGATATTCACAGACCAAATCCTGGAGCCTACCGTGTGTGCAGAACAGAAATATTGTGTAAAAGACTCGCTGGTTGTTTATTTAGTCTCCCCTCCCTGATTTGCCTTTCTTTCCAAACTGTCACCTGTGATGCAGAAGCTGGGTCTCTGCAAGTCATCTGCAACAGTTCAGAGACTCTTTTGCGAGGTGGCCTTTGTTAGGTCCTGCCAGTAGGGGTCTCTAGAGGGAGACTGAAGGTGGGAAATACCGCTAATGTTCTACCTGATTCTGCTACTAGCATCACCTCAGCACTGGAACCTGACTCCAGCTTCTGGCTATTATCACCTGGAGAACTAGCCCCATCCTGCCCCCTCACAAATATGACCAGCAACCTCTCCTCAGAGGCCTGAGTATCAATTCTTTAGGGCCTCTCTTCCGAGTTCTCAGGTCTAGAGATCTGTCCTAAGATATTGCAGCTGCTTTCTACAATCATTGCCCCAGTGTTTCATTTTTCTAGCCCTCTAATCCCTATGTAATATATTTCTTATATTAAATGCTTTCAGTTAAAGTACTGTTTTTCACATTAGGCCATTTCTTCTCACGGACATCTGAGAAATTCTACAACTTTAGCCATCAACCTCCTGGCAGTCTAAATTAGAGTCTATTTTTTGATAATGGAATCCAAAAGTTCTGAAACAACTATGACACAATGGAAATGATTGTGTTCTACCCCGCTAAAATATGGAGCTATAATTTAGGTTTAGAATATTTTAACGGTTGGCCATCATAAAAAAATGACAATTCAAATAAACTTTTAATATGAAAATATAAGATTATTGGATATATTATTTAATAGTGCATTCTAAAAGTATAGTTAAGTACTTGAGTAATTTTCAGGAATGAGAGAAGAAACTAAGAGAAAAATTAATGGACGTTCCTATCAAATTTTACGTGGAAGGATACATTGAAAATTGAAGATAAATGGAAACAGCAAAAATGGTGAGGGTCTTACCATTATCCAATCAGAGTCAATAATGGTGCTCAACCTGTGTGAAATGGTCAGCACAGTGCACTGGGCAAATCTCTCACGAATTTTTTTTTTGTATTAACTCATCAGTTCTAGAAAAAAAAAAAAGCAGTTGATTTAGTTCAGTAAAGACAGGAAAAGCAGACCTAAGACTTAAAAATATCCTATGATATTTTTACAATGTTTTAAAAAATCAATACTTTAAGATATAATCCTGTTCCTAAAAAACTAAATATAAAAAGTCTACTTAGAAATTTACTATTTTTCATAAAATGATGCAAAGTTAGTCTTCCCTCCAAATTGCTTGAAGCTATCAGGAGCTGGATTTAGGAATTCAGGTTTCTTAGGGTTCTGCATAACATTAACACCATATAACATATCTTGTTTTTGTTTTTTTTTTCCTTTGTTTTCTGGAATTAATATTCTCAACAGATATCCATGAGTCCAAGCGAGCACTTAGAAACATTTTGAAGATTCACTAAATGTTTTCCATTTACCACATTTACAAGTCAGTTCAAGATTTTCTGGGGCTCAGCTCCACACATTGGATCCACATATGATGTGGCTTTGTCAAGAATCAATATCTGATTCTTCCTGAGAAGAGCCCTGGCAAGGCAGACCAGTTGTTTCTGACCGACACTCAAGTTCAAGCCAGATTCTGCTAATTCAGTATTCATTTTAGCAGGAAGACCTTCAATGGATTCTTTAAGTTGTACCTGTGGATACAGAAAGAATGACATTTTTGTAAGCAAACTGCTACTGAAGTAGACAAGCCTCTTAGATACTAGAGCTTTGACATCCTCAGGACTTCTTACATATCTTACATGTACAGCCGGATGATGGGGAGAGCTCCTTCCAGTGAATGTTCACTTAGAAAGATGGTGGAGTCAAGTCAGGACAGAAAGATCTCAGTGTCCCCCATTCCCACCACAGGACATCCACCAGAAACCCCACCTAGGGGTTAGTTAAGGAAGTCTCTCAAAAAGTGAAGCTATTTCTCCCAATGTGATTAAACAGAAATGTTAAAAAGATGTTTATTGTTGAGTCAAGTTTCCCAAAGTACATTTTGCATAGGAGTTCATATACTAGAGAAAAATTTTCAAAAATTTTACAGAAAATCTGGTTCTCTGAAGATATAGTCTTATTGTCCCTTTACTATTTTCTAAAGTTTAATATATGCAAGTTTCAAACAATGGCAAACTGCCCCTTATACATTAGTAATCCTGGAGCCCATTCTGATGATGGTTCTTTCCCAAGTTTAATCCTATAAACAGTGGACCAATCAAGTGCATTTTCTTCAGTGTCATAAGTGCATTGTAGTGAATGAGAATGCATGAAAAATAAAACACAACATCTTATTTCCCCCAGCATATGGATATAGATTACTATTGTTCAGTCGCTGAGTCATGTCCAACACTTTGCAACTGCATGGACAGCAGCACACCAGGGTTCCTTGCCCTTCACTATTGCTTGGAGTTTGCTCAAACTTATGTCCATTAAGTCAGCGATGCTGTCCAACCATCTTGTCCTCTTTTGTACCCTTCTTCACCTGATTCCATCTTTTCCAGCATCAGGGTCTTTTCCAATGAGTCATCTCTTCACATCAGGTGGCCAAAGTACTGGAGCTTCAGCTTCATCATAAGTCCTTCCAAGGAAAATTCAGGGTTGATTTCCTTTAGGATTGACTGGTTTGATCTCCTTGTGGTCCAAGGGACTCACACAATCTTCTCCAGAACCACAGTTCAAAAGCATTAGTTCTTCAGTGCTCAGCCTTCTTTATGGTCCAACTCTCACACTGGTACACAACTACTGAGAAAACTATAGGTTTGACTACATGGACTTTGTCAGCAAAGTGATGTCTCTGCTTTTTAGTATTCTGTCTAGGTTTGTCATAACTCCTCTTCCCAGGAGCAAGTATCTTTTAATTTCATGGCTGCAGTCACCATCTGCAGTGATTTTGGAAATAAATTCTGTCATTGTTTCCACTAATTCTCCATATATTGCAATGAAGTGATAAGACTGGATGCCACGATCTTAGTTTCTTTAATATTCAGCTTTAAGCCAGCTTTTTCACACTCCTTTTTCACTTTTATCAAGAAGCTCTTTAGTTCCTCTTCACTTTCTACCATTAGGATGGTGTCAGCTGCATATCTGATGTCACTGATATTTCTCTTAGCAATCTTGATGCCAGCTTCATCCAGCCCAACATTTCACATGATGTACTCTGCATATAAGTCAAATAAGAAAGGTGACAATATATAGCCTTGATGTAGTCCTTTCCCAATTTCAAACCAGTCCAAATTGTTGCTTTGGAATCAGTTGTTGCCATGTCCAGTTCTAACTGTTGCTTCTTGACCTGCATACAGGTTTCACAGTACTACCTCTTTAAGAATTTTTCATAGTTTGTTGCGATCCACACAGTCAAAGGCTATAGTGTACTCAGTGAAGCAGATATTTTTCTGGAATTCTGTTGCTTTTTTGATGATCCAATGGATGTTGGCAATTTGATCTCCAGTTCCTCTGGATTTTGTAAATCCAATTTGTACACTGGGAAGTTCTTGGTGCATGTCCTGTTGAAGTATAGCATGAAAGATTTTGAGAATTACCTTGATAGCATGTGAAATGAGTGAAATTGTGTGGTAATTTCAACATTCTTTGGCATTGCCCTTCTTTGGGAATGGAATGAAGACTGACATTTTCCAGTCCTGTGGCCACGGCTAAGTCTTCCAAATTTGCTGGCATACTGGGTGCAGCACTTGAAGAGCATCATCATTTAGGATTTGAAATCAGTTCAGTTCAGTTGCTCAGTTGTGTCTGACTATTTGCAGCCCCATGGACCACAGCACTCCAGGCTTCCCTGTCCATCACCAACTCCTGTAGTTTACTCAAATTCATGTCCATTGAGTCAGTGATGCCATCCAACCATCTCATCCTCTGTTGTCCCCTTCTCCTCCCACCTTCAACCTTTCCCAGCATCGAGGTATTTTCAAATGAGTTAGCTCTTTGCATCAAGTGGCCAAAGTATTGGAGTTTCAGCTTCAACATCAGTCCTTCTAATGAATATTCAGTATAGATCTCCTTTAGGATGGACTGGTTGGATCTCGTTGTGCTCCAAGGGACTCACAACAGTCTTCTCCAACACCTCTGTTCAGAAGCATCAATTCTTCAGTGCTTAGCCTTCTTTATAGTTCAACTCTCACATCCATACACGACCACTGGAAAAACCATAGCCTTGACTAGACAAACCTTTGTTGGCAAAGTAATGTCTCTGCTTTTTAATATGTTATCTAGGTTGCTCATAACTTTCCTTTGAAGGAGTAATCATCTTTTAATTTCTTGACTGCAGTCACCATTTGCAATGATTTTGGAGCCCCCAAAAATAAAGTATGCCACTGTTTCCACTGTTTCCCCATCTATTTGCCATGAAGCAATGGTTCTTGTTGCCATCATCTTCGTGTTCTGAATATTGAGCTTTAAGCCAACTTTTTCATTTTCCTCATCACTTTCATCAAGAGGATTTTTAGTTTTTCTTCACTTCCTGCCATAAGTGTGTTGTCACCTGCATGTCTGAGGTTATTGCTATGTCTCCTGGCAATCTTTGATTCCAGCTTGTTTCAATCAGTCCAGCGTTTCTCATGATGTACTCTGCATATAAGTTAAATAAGCAGGGTGACAATATGCACCCTTGATGTACTCCTTTTCCTGTTTGGAACCAGTCCTTGTTCCATGTCCAGTTCTAACTGTTGCTTCCTGCCCTGCATACAGGTTTCTCAAGAGACAGATCAAGGGGTCTGGTATTCTCATCTCTTTCAGAATTTTCGACAGTTTATTGTGATCCACACAGTCAAGACTATGGCAGGGTCAATAAAGCAGAAATAGATGTTTTTCTGGAACTCTCTTGCTTTTTTTAATGATACAGCAGATGTTGGAAATTTGGTCTCTGGTTCCTCTGCCTTTTCTAAAACCAGCTTGAATGTCTGGAAGTTCATGGTTCATGTATTGTTTAAGCCTGGCTTGGAGAATTTTGATCATTATTTTACTACTGTGTGAGATGAGTGTAATTGTGCGTTTTCTTTGATGTTCTCTTTTTTTGAGACTGAAATGAAAACTGATCTTTTTCAGTCTGTGGCTACTGTTGATCTGCTGGGATATTGTAGAAGTTCTTGAGCACTTTCACAGCATCATCTTTTAGGATTTGAAATAGCTCAACTGGAATTCCATCACCTTCACTAGCTTTGTTTGTAGTGATGCTTCCTAAGGCCCACTTGACTTCACATTCCAGGATGTCTAGCTCTAGGTGAGTGATCACACCATCTTGATTATCTGGGTCATAAGATGTTTTTTTTTGAAGTTTTTTTCTGTGTATTCTTGCCACCTCTTCTTAATATCTTCTGCTTCTGTTAGGTCCCTACCATTTCTGCCCTTTATTGAGCCCATCTTTGCATAAACTGTTCCTTTAGAATCTCTAATTTTTTTTGAAGAGATCTCTAATCTTTCCCATTCTGTTGTTTTCCTCTATTTCTTTGCATGATCACTGAGGAAGCATTTCTTATCTCTCCTTGCTATTCTTTTGAACTCTGCATTCAAATGGGTATATCCTTTTCTCTTTTGCTTTTCACTTCCCTTCTTTTCACAGCTATTTGTAAGGCCTCCCCAGATAGCCATTTGCTTTTTTGCATTTCTTTTTCTTGGTGATGGTCTTGATCCCCGAATCCTGTACAGTGTTCACGAACTTCTGCCAATAGTTCATCAAGCATTCTATCAGATCTAGTTCCTTTAAATCTATTTCTCACTTCCTCTATATAATCATAAGGGATTTGACTTAGGTCATATATGAATCAGCTCAGTTAGTTCAGTTCAGTTGCTCAGTCGTGTCCGACTCTTTGCGATCCCATGAATCACAGCACGCCAGGCCTCCTCCGTCCATCACCAACTCCCGGAGTTCACCCAGACTCACTCCCATTGAGTTAGTGATGCCATCCAGCCATCTCATCCTCGGTCATCTCCTTCTCCTCCTGCCCCCAATCCCTTCCAGCTTCAGAGTCTTTTCCAATGAGTCAACTCTTCGCATGAGGTGGCCAAAGTACTGGAGTTTCAGCTTTAGCATCATTCCTTCCAAAGAAATCCCAGGGTTGATCTCCTTCAAAATGGACTGGTTGGATCTCCTTACAGTCCAAGGGACTCTCAAGAGTCTTCTCCAACACCACAGTTCAAAAGCATCAATTCTTTGGCGCTCAGCCCATAGTCTAGTGGTTTTCCCTACTTTCTTCAATTTAAGTCTGAATTTGGCATTTTAAGTCTGAGTTCATGATCTGAGCCACAGTCAGCTCCCAGTCTTGCTTTTGCTGACTGTTTAGAGCTTCCCCATCTTTGGCTGCAAAGAATATAATCAATCTGATTTTGCTGTTGACCATCTGATGATGTCCATGTGTAGAGTCTTCTTTTGTATTGTTAGAAGAGGGTGTTTGCTTTGACCAGTGCGTTCTGTGGCAGAACTCTATTAGCCCTTGCCCTGTTTCATTCTGTCCTCTAAAGCCAAGTTTACCTGTTACTCCAAATGTTTCTTGACTTCCTACTTTTGCATTCCAGTCCTCTATAATGAAAAGGACATCTTTTTTTGGTTGTTAGTTCTAAAAGTTCTTATAGGTCTTCATAGAACCGTTCAACTTCAGCTTCTTCAGCATGACTGGTCGGGGCATAGACTTGGATTACCATGATATTGAATAGCTTGCCTTGGAAACGAACAGAGATCATTCTGTCATTTTTGAGATTGCACCCAAGTACTGCATTTCAGACTCTTTTGTGACTATTATGGTTACTCTATTTCTTCAAAGGGATTCCCACCCACAGTAGTAGATGTAATGGTCAGCTGCGTTAAACTCACCCATTCCACTCCATTTTAGCTAGCCAATTCCTAAAATGTCGACGCTCACTCTTGCCATCTCCTGTTTGACCACTTCCAATTTGCCTTCATTCATGGGCCTAACATTTCAGGTTCCTATGCAATATTGCTCTTTACAGCATTGGACCTTGCTTCCATCATGCAACCAGTTACATCCACAACTGGTTGTTGCTTTTGCTTTGGCTCCATCTCTTCATTCTTTCTGGAGTTATTTCTCCACTGATCTCCAGTAGCTTATTGGGCACCAACCGACCAGGGGAGTTCATCTTCAGTGTCCTATATTTTTGCCTTTTCATATTGTTCATGGGGTTCTCAAGACAAGAATAGTGAAGTGGTTTGACATTCCCTTCTCCAGTGGACCACATTTTGTCAGAACTCTCCACTATGACCCATTAGTCTTGAGTGGCCCTAAATGGAATGGCTCATAGTTTCATTGTTAGACAAGGGTGTGGTCTATGTGAGTAGATTGGTTAGTTTTCTGTGATTGTGGTTTTCAGTTTTCAGTCTGTCTGCCCTCTCATGGAGAAGGATAAGAGGCTTATGGAAGCTTCCCGATGGGAGAGACTGACTGAGGGGGAACCTGTCTCTTGTTCTGAAGGGTGGGACGATGCTCAGTAAATCCTTAATCTAATTTTCTGTTGATGGGTGGAGATATGTTCACCCACTTGAAATAGATCAGCTGAAATTGCATCACCTCCACTAGCTTTCTTCATCATGATGCTTCCTAAGGCCCACTTGACTTCACACTCCATGATGTCTGTCTTTAAGTGAGTGATCACACCATTGTGGCTATTTGGGTCATTAAGACCTTTTTTTTTTTTTTTAATAGTTGTTCCATGTAGTCTTGCCATCTCTTCTTAATATCTTTTGCTTCTGTTATATCCATAACGTTTCTGTCCTTTATTGTGCCCATCCTTGCAGGTAATGTTCCCTTGGTATTGCTAATTTTTTGAAGAGATCTCTAGTCTTTCATTTTCTATTGTTTTCCTCTATTTCTTTGCATTGATCACTTAGGAAGGCTTTCTTATCCCTCTGTGCTATTCTTTGGAACTCTGCATTGAGATGGGTATATCTTTCCTTTACTCCTTTGCCTTTTGCTTCTCTTCTTTCCTCAGCTATTTATAAGGCCTTCTCAGACAACCATTTTGCCTTGTTGCATTTCTTTTTCTTGGGGATTGTTTTGTTCACCACCTGTAGACTGTTATAAACCTGTGTCCATAGATCTTCAGGCACTCTATCTATCAGAACTAATCCCTTGAATCTACTTGTCACTTCCACTGTATAATTTGCAAGGGATTTGTTTTAGGTCATACAGGAATTGCTTGTGATTTTCCCTACTTTCTTCTATTTAAACCTGAGTTTTGCACTAAGGAGTTCATGATCTGAGCCATAGTCAGCTCCTGGTCTTGTTTTTGCTGATTGTATAGAGCTTCTTCATCTTTGGCTGCAAAGAATATAATCAATATGATTTCGGTATTGACCATCTGGTAACGTCCATGTGTAGAACAGTCTATTGTGTCATTGGAAGAGCTTGTTTGCTATGACCAGCATGTTCTGTTGGAAAAAGTCTGTTAGTCTTTGCCCTGCATCATTTTGTACTACAAGGCCAAACTTGCCTGTTACTCCAAGTATCTCTTGACTTCCTAATTTTGCATTTCAATCCACTGTGATGAAGATGGCATCTTTTTTGGTTTTAGTTCTAGAAGATCTTATAAGTCTTCATCAAACTGTTCAACTTCAGCTTTTTTGGCATTACTGATTGGGGCATAGACTTGGATTACTGTGATACTGAATGATTTCCCTTAGAAATGAGCTAAGATCATTCTATCATTTTTGAGACTGCACCCAAATACTGCATTCTGGATTCTTTTGTTGCCTATGTTTTTTGCAGCAAAAGAAAAACAAATTGGAGACTTGAAGCCAGGCAGCCTGGGGATAAGTCTTGCCTGGCTGTGCCAACTGGACAAATTCCTGAACCTACTCTATCTTAGCTTCCTAAATTCTAAGTAAGACTACAATATCGTAATTATAAATTGTGTACCTCCTAACATTGTTAAGAATATTAAATGAGTCAGTACATGTAGAATTTGTAACAGATCAATAGATATAGCCCATTATTAATAATGGTATCAGCTAACCCTACCTTAAGTTCTGCTTCGCTTTTCTCCTTTGCATCTATCAGCACTGAGATTTCATTACATATGCATTGGCTTGCTTTTCAACTTCTCCAGGAGAATTCAAGCTCCAAAAGGACAGAAATTTTGTCTCTTGTTGACTATGACAGCATCAGAATCTGCACCATTTCCTAAAAAGCTCTCAGTAGATATCTGTTGGCTAAATCAAGGTGAGCTTCCCTGGTGGCTCAGTGGTAAAAAAGTCACCTGCTAAGCAGGGGACCTGGGTTCGATCCTGGGTGAGTTCCCCTGGCTAAGGAAATTGCAACCCACTCCAATAGTCTTGACTGAGAAAGCTCATGGACAGAAGAGCATGGCAGGCTACAGTTCATGGGGTTGCAGAAGAGTCAGATGCGACAAACAGCAACAGCATGAATGAAGGCATAAATGACTCTAGTTGTGTGACATATCTGTTCCTATAAATTAGATACTAAATGCATATGGATGCATTTATATGTATAACTGTTCTTCTATTAAGTGTAACTGTAAAAATGATATATTCTTATAACAATTAACTGGCTCCAAGATATATCACACTTTAAACAAAGGAAAGCACTGAAAAAGTTAGATTTAAGGAAAATAGAACAAATAATTACTATTCAAAAATGGCAACCCACTCCAGTACTCTTGCCTGGAGAATCCCATGGATGGAGGAGCCTGGTAGGCTACTAGTCCATGGGGTCGCAAAGAGTCGGACACGACTGAGCGACATCACTCACTCACTCACTATATATCTCAGTATAGATTACTTCAGATGATTGTTTTTGAGCTTGGGAAAATAATAGAATACAGAAAAACTGAAGAATAATACACTAGACTCTAAGGCAGCCTGCCTCCAGCATCACTGTATGCACTCTGTGTAGTGGGTGCTGACACCCCTCACAGGAGGGGAACACAGAGGTCAGGTGGTTTCCTCATTTTGTGGATCTTTCTTACTTTTCAAAGAGAAAATCTGGTGTGGGCCAGAAGGAGACACTGAAGTGCAAACAACAGATGGGGAAGAGCTTTTACTAGAGCAGGGCCAGCAGTAAAGGAAGTTCACCTAATACAAGGCCCAGGGAAATGGACACATGACCTGTCTCCACCACAAGGATTGAACCACATGGTTCCTGCTGCACCGGCTGCTGATGCCCAGGTTTCTGTATCTTGGTTTCCTGTGTGATGAGACACACTTGTGTTCTAACAGAGACACAATCAATGTCAGACATTTAACTGTATGATTTCTTCTCAGTTTTGACAGGACACTTTTGTTATTGTTTACTTGCTAAGTCATGGACCATATGGACTGTAGCCTGCCAGGTTCCTCTGTCCATGGGATTTCCTAGACAAGAATATTGGGATGGGTTACCCTTTTCTCCTCCAGGGAATCTTCCCAACTCAGGGATCAACCCCATTTCTCTTCCATTGCAGGCAGACTCTTTATCCCTGGGCAACTGGGGAAACCCCCATACTCTACTCTTAATTCCAAATCCCAGTATCTAAGGTGTTTTGTTTTTACTTTTTAATAGAAGCAACACATCAATGATTCATTTCCAGAGTTTTATCTACTATGACCTTTTAACCTCTGAGTGATAAAGTGCTTCATCCTCAGGCACTACTCTTGTTATATTTTTGGAGCTGCCTTTGCTTTTTAGCACCCCAATAGCACTAATTTCTGCTGAACTTTTATCGGTTTACAGTAAGTTGGCAAATTTTCAGTACATGAAAAATGTATTTTCAGTATATTTAGAAAAATAACCAAGATGAGACAGGCAGCATCCATAGGACTGTCTTCTTTCTGAATGTCCATGTCTGCCAAGGAAGAAGAAGGAAACAGAACTAGAGGACTTAAAAAAAATTTAAGCCATCTTTTCCTTTTAATTGAAGTTCATAAAGAGGAAAACATAGTGGTTCCCTCCTACTCATTGCCAGGTTAACTCTGTGAGTTTGGGCTCACATATGCAGTTAGGCATCATTTACAAATTAATAACTAGGGTTTTTGGTTCACTTAAAAACTGACTTCATTGATTTAGTGACACCTCTTGATGAGGGTGAAGGAGGAGAGTGAAAAAGCCAGATTAAAACTCAACATTAAGAAAACTAAGATCATGGCATCCAGTCCATCATTTCATGGCAAATAGAAGGGGGAAAGGTAGAATGAGTGACAGATTTCCTCTTCTTGGACTTTAAAGTTAGTGCAGATGGTGACTGTAGCCTTGAAATTAGAAGATGGTTGCTTCTTGGCAGGAAAGCTATGACAAAATTAGAGCATGTGTTAAAAAGCAAAGATACCATTTTGTGGACAAAGGTCCATATAATCAAACCTATGGTCTTTCTAGTAGTCATGTACAGGTGTGAGACCTGGACAATAAAAGGGAGCTGAAGAATCAGTACTTTTACACTGTGGTACTGGAGAACACTACTGAGAGTCCCTTGGAAAACAAGGAGATCAAACTAGTCAATCTTGAAGGAAATCAACCCTGAATATTCTTTGGAATGACTGATGCTGAAGCTGAAGTTCCAATACTTTCACCATCTGATGCAAACAACTGACTCATTGGAAAAGACCCTGATGCCAGGGAAGATTGAAGGCAGAAGGAGAAAAGGGAGACAGAGGATGAGATGGTTGGATGGCATCATTGATTCAATGGGCATGAACTTTGGTGCACTCCGGGAGATGGTGAGGGACAAGGAAGCCTGCTGTGCTATGGCCCATGGGTTCACAAAGAGTGACTTATCAGCTGAACCACAATAACTTAGAATAATAACTCACCCCTTTATTCAGAGTCACTAGGAATTATTTTACATTTGTATGTTTTTCAATGAACAATTTGGTAAGTTTTCTTTAAAAATAGTCATAAAGAATCAATTCCTAGATAAACAGAATGATGTGATGATTTCTCTAAGTGATATCACCAGTGTTAACAGGGTTAATTCCAGAAGCAATACATGGACATCACACACTTGACTTTGTAAAATAAACTCAATTTTTTTTCCTTTCATAGAAAGTTCCAAATATAGTTTAAATAGAAATGGATCTTAGTATTATCTACCACTTCAGCATTTTTATAATTTAGATTAACATTGGCTCTCTGTCCATGGAACAGTATATTCTAAAATTCTAGAGTAATGCTGCCTTAGAATCTATGAAAAAAATATCTCAATCTGGGAAACAAATAGAAAAATAATTTACCAGTATTTCCAGTTATTTTTTTTAAGATGTGTCCCAATTTCTCCATTAAATTTGTCTTATGAATTCAAGAGTAGTGGATCACCCTGTCGTTCTTTACATTTAATGGTTAACTGCACTACACACCTCTTCCCTTGTAGAATTTTACTGTAAAAGACTCACAAACTTACATGAAATCAGAGGTGCACTGCTTTTCAGGCAGGAGAAGGTGAAGCAATCAACCCAGTTTTTGAAAACAAAATCCACATGCTGCTGAAAAGCAGAGTGGGTGTATAAAGACTCAATGGTGACATCCTTCAGAAACCAGAATTACTGGCTAGGGATGGTCATACCTCCAAACCTGCCTGCTCACATTCAAGGCTCATCTGTATATTACAGATTTCAGAGCTTCCCTGGAAGGGTGACACTAAATGACAAACAAGCCAATTCAAACCAATGTGAACAATCAGTCTCTCTGATTTGTGTAACAACAACAACAAAAAGATTTTAAAAATATGCCACACTTCTCTGAAATGAAAAGATCAATCAAGCATTTAGTAGTTATTTAGGTAGAGTGTTTTCCCTGTGTTTTCCTCTAAGAGTTTCATAGTATTTGGTCTTACATTTAGGTTTTCAATCCACTTTGAGTTTATTTTTGTATATTGTATTAGAGAGTGCTCTAATTGTATTCTTTTACACATAGCTGTCCAGTTTTCCCAGCACTACTTACTGAAGAGACCTCCTTTTCTCCATTGTATATACTCACCCTGTTTGTCATAGATTAGTTGACCACAGGTGTGTGAGTTCATCTCTGGGCTCTCCAGCCTGTTCCATTGATCTATATTTCTGTTTTTGTGCCAGTGCCATACAATCTTGATTACTCTAGCTCTGTACTGCACTGGCCAAAAAGTTCATTAAATTTTTCCATAAAATCTTATGTAACACTGGCTAACTCAATAATATATTCTGAAGTCAGGGAACCTAATATCTCCAGCTTCATTTTTCTTTCTTAACACTGCTTTGCCTACTTAGGGTCTTTGTGTTTCCATTAAAACTGTAAGATTTTTGGCTCTAATTTTATGAAAAATGACATTGGTAATTTGACAGGGATTCTATTGAATCTGCAAATTCTTTGGGTAGTATAGTCGTTTTCACAATATTGTTTCTTCCAATCCAAGAACATGGTATATCCCTCCATCTGGTTTGCATCATCTTTGATTTCTTTTGTCAGTGTCTTATACTTTTGAGTACAGGTCTTCTGCCTCCTTAGGTAGGTTTATTCCTAGGTATTTTATTCTTTTGGTTGCAAAGGTAAATGAGATTGTTTTCTCAATTTACCTTTCTGATCTTTCATTGTTAATGTATAGGAATACTCATTCTTACTTTTTAAAAGCAAAAGACTGTTAGGCCCTAGGAGAAATTAGAAGTCTGTCTATGGCTTAGAAGGAAAAGACTACCCACTCCAGTATTCTGGCCTGGAGAATTTCATGGACAGTATAGTTCATGGGGTTGCAAAAATTTGGACACAACTGAGAAACTTTCATGTCATGTCATGTCATGGCTTAGAAGTCTAGGGTTTCTTCCATCAGTAAAATTGGTTTGTAAAATGAGTGCAAATATACAAAATAATTTGTATTAAAATATAAACTGACAGCAACTTAATAGTCAAAAATTTTTTTCATGCAAGGGTGAAGAAATTCAAAGAAGTGGGGCAAGGGAAAACATGACACAAATAACAGAGAATTCTCTAGAAATTAACCTACCCATATAAAAGCTGAGCAGATGTTCTAGGGTTCTGTTACCTGCATTAATGCTACAGCATAAAAATGATATAATTGCCAATAAATAATCATTATCAATTCTGACTATATAACTTACTTTTATAAACACTTTCCCATGAAACTTCTACATTTTATTAGTACGATCTTGTTTATATCTTTTAGTTAATAAGGAAAAACTACTATTGTCTCCACTTAGTAGATATTTCCTAAGACCAGGGGAATAAAATGAATATTGGATGTAATAGAGTAATTAATTCACTAGGTCACTAGTAGAATATGATCCCACAGTTTTAACATCTAATTGAATACTCTGCTAAGGACAAGATAAGGTATCTATTTGTTCAGGGTTCTAGGGACATAGCAAAAATTAAAACATGTCACATTATATTGTTGATTTTCATCATCATCAATACATACATTTTTAAGTGTACCCATGTCATCAGTGTTTTCCTAGGAGGTAAATGAAGTCAGTTAAAGTGATATGCTCCCCATAATTATCTGCAATGTTCTAAATGTGAGCACACAGATACTGATGCTAACAAGTTAATTACAGTTACTATTAATAAATTACCTCTTCTAAGGCATTCCACAGTTCATTATCTGTATGCTCATTAAAGGGATCCAGATTTTTCCGCATCGTTCCAGTGAATGAAACAGGTTCCTAAATATCCCAAAATAGTGAATGTTAATACCTTAACCTCTTTTCATTATATTCCAATGTGTACAGAGTGTCAGAATTAAAATACAAAACATCTAAATTCATTGATTATTTATAATAAAGTTGCAAATGTATGTTTACAAAATAGTATCTCTAAAATAATTTTCCATCATACAAAGTATACTACAAAATATCTTCTGGATTAATGAACACTAACAGAAGAAAGTGTTGAAGAAGTTGTTTCATGTTAAGGAAAAAACTGAAGACAAAGGAAGATTTGATTAAAAAAAAATACCATCCTGGTAATAAATATCTGCTTAAACACTCACACAAACTGAGGAAATAATTACATGAGAAACTTAACATCAAGATCTACATAATTAACTGTCAACCCTGGTGTGACTGGGAAATACTAACAGCATGATTAGTAGACGTTTATGCCTCAAAGCAAATCATTAAATATTTTAGTAAAATAAAAAAATTTTTTTAAATAAATATTTACACATTAGCACTGAAGAATAAACTAGACTATTTTCTCCATTGGTCAGACTGTCTTCTAGGTCTGGAATCTCTCCACATGTGTGAAATGAACATCCCCACATGTGCAAGGGAAATGTCAGCTCCTGGGGTCTGTAGCACGTCTGTCCACGGAGAGATCTCCTCTGATTCTGCATCAGCTGGTCCCACATTCTCTCACCTTTGTGTCAGGATGATCTGCCCCACAGAACCTCATTACTAACTGCAAGGCCAGGAGGACCTGAAACCCACTGTGACCTGTGTCATGATACTTTAATTTAAATAGTTCTTCCTATTCATCTGTTTCAGGAGGAGCCACAAGTAAATTACTCTGGAAATATATGTCTCCTCTTGGCCTCAAGATAGAATCCTGTACATAAGCTCATGTAGGCCATGGAAGGCTAAGTAAGCCAGGTCATAAGAATATGGGCAGCAGAGAAGAGCCCAACTGGCTCCTTTCAGTGAAGAGGGCAGGACAAGGGGAGATACACGTGTGGGAACAAGAGGAGACCTGACTCTTCCACAAGTGCCCAGAACTGCTCAGAATCCCCACGTTCAAATCCCTCCTGGCCTTGGGGCTAGACTTTCCTCCTAACTTCACAAAAGCCCTAGAGGAAAGATGAAGATAGGCAGACATTTCTTTTCCCTAATCATGAGGAAGAATGATACTCAGGGAGCCTTCCAAACCTTTCTTCAATATGGTCTCAGTTTTAAGTCTGGTGAGAGAGAAATGAATACAGAAAACTCAGGATGTGCCACCAAAAAAGAGGTATCCCAGAACAAATCCACAATTAAAAAGACATTAAAGGGAGATTAATTCACACTAAGTTGATTATGTGGCCAAAATGCTTCCAAAGCACTGAAAATCACTAGTCATACAATATTTCAGAATGAGTACTGAACTGAACTAAAAAAAACCTCTAGACCCAAATTTAAGGTTTCCCTTAAAACTCTTGAATTTAGGATCAAAGACTAAGGAACTATCTAAACAATGGTAAGCATCCCATGTCAGGGGAATAACCATCATTCTATTTCAGATTTTTATAAAAACTTGTAACTGTTTGTAAATATCAACCCTAAGATTCCCACATGCAGGTGATTTCTCATCCTTCAGCTGTCTCCATGAGGTTTACACAAGTGAGGTAGCCAGGCGAGGGGAGGCTAGTCCCCAGTATTCTTCCTCCTTCTCTTCTCCATCTCCCCTCCATTTTCCAGGTCCTTTCAAGTAAGCAGGCTACTCTCTGCATATAATCTCAATTGGTGTTCTTTCTGGGGGACATATTTAACTACTTCAGATCCTGAGCACAAAGAGCACATATACTTCAGCTACCTGTTGTGTTTAAGGAAATTTTTTAAGAAGAACTTTCATTTTAGATTATTCCTAAAATTTTGAATGGAAGTTAAGGAGTACTTTCTTAAGAGCACAGTATTCATCTTCGAAAGTTCCCCCCAGGACTGATGGTCTATGTTCCCACTGCCCTGTCTCTGCTCCTACCCAGGTCCTTGTTATCATCACATCTCCCCCAGTTCTGACCTGCTCATGGGGGGTTAGCAGTGATGGGGATGAGCCTGGGAGGAAGATAGACCAGGATGGAAGTTCCATGCTGCTTTCAGGATAACAGGGACCAGGGATCCAGGGAAGACAGTGTGGGCCTGGCTCAGCTAAAAGGGGCAACTCAAAGAAACAGCACTGGGCTTCCCCTCTGCAGAGTCTGCTCTCAGTTTTCTAAGTTCCCTACAATGGTTGCTTGCTACTCATTTGAAGGGAAGATGAATGTAAGTTTTTGCACTTAGACAAGTAAATTCAAGTAACCAAACTAACAGATGTTCTCCACCTCTGCAGCTGGCAGATGCTGTAAAGACAAAGGGCTCTTGGTTGGGGAGGGATAAGATGTTGAGTATCTTCACATATCAGCCCATGACATACAAGAGCATAAACCAATTTCTAAACTGATACTGTCCAAATGAGGGACAGAGCAATAGGAGTAGTATCTTCTGGCTTTGCTCTATACTTATTCACTCTTGCTATGATTTGGGGAGTCCTTTCAAGTGGGATGGTAGGAAAAATGGGGAAAATATCAGATGAGTACAACACAGCTGAAGAATTGATGTTTTTGAACTGTAGTGTTGGAGAAGGTTCTTGAGAGTCCTTTGGACTACAAGGAGATGAAACCAGTCAATCCTAAAGGAAATCAACCCTGAATATTCACTGGAAGGACTCATGCTGAAGCTGAAGCTTCAATACTTTGGCTATCTGATGTGAAGAACTGACTCACTGGAAAAGACCCTGATGATAGGAAAGACTGAAGGCAGGAGGAGAAGGGGATGGTTGAATGGCATCATCACTCAATGGACATGAGTTTGAGCAAGCTCTGGGTGTTGGTGATGGACAGGGAATCCTGGGGTGCTGCAGTCCATAGGGTCACAAAGAGTCAGACACGACTGAGAAGTGAACAAGGTGAAGACTGGAGCGTGTAGGTCTCTGTCATATGACTAGTACTTTGGAATTTACTCTGCTACAATGGGAGTCTTTGGAGATAAAACTGAAACTCTTAACTATACAATAGGATAATCACCCACTGACTCAGTTTTTAAATCTGTCAGATAAGGATGACAGCAAATTGTGAGGATTAAGCAGGAAATGGTGGGATAAGAAACTAAAATGTGTTAATGATTCTATAACCATTAGGAATTATTATTAATATCATGTAATTTGTCAGGGACTGTAACAAGCACTAGAGGAACAGCAAAGAGAGATACAGGCCCTGTTCTTAAAGAGAGAAAGAAAATAGTCAAGAGTGTAGGGAGGGCTGAGAAAAAGGCTGGAGGTCTTGGTAGGGGAATGGAAAGTAAAAGTGTGTATAAGGTGATGGTCAGGAAAGAAGCTGGTGGGAGGAAAGCCAGAAATCAAAATACAAAAAAATTTTAGTCTGATTTCTTGCTCTTGGTGGAAAATGTTAGATACATTTCTCTGTGGTGCTTTCCCCCAAAATTCATATTATGTTTTTTGTTTGTTTTTATTTTCTGTTTCTTTGCTTTACTATTCATATTTATGTAAACAATTTAGTTTTTATTATTAAAAGATAAATATAAAGAAAATCACCAAAGACCATGAACACATAAACAGAAATTAAAGGGTAAAGTCATTTCAGAAGGTGTTACTCTTTTTACTTAAGTAGAAATAATACCCCAAAAGCCAGTGCCCTGATTCTTAAGACTAATTACAGTTCCTGATGACTGAACATTCCTAAGAAAGAGACATGGACACAAACATTATCTCACTGTTACATCTTCACAACAAATCTGTGGAGCAATGATTTCCAGACCAGGTTTAAGGATGAAGATGTTGAAGCTTGGTAGCCAAGTGACATCAAGGCCCCACAGTTGACGAGGCAGAGCAGGAATAAACTGTGGGTCACACTGACACTAGGTCTACACTGTTAACCATTCTAGCCCTCTCTGCCTCCTGAATGGCTTCCTGGGAATCTTTACACATTGCAAGTTTCTTCAAGATTCTTTCTCTTTAATTAACCAACACTGCACCTTGGAGACAAAGGCATATAAAGTGGAATCTACATGGATACAAATGTTAGCACTTTTTGCAAACATGCTCTCTGGACTCTGTACCTAGAACATGCTCAAAGGAAGGATGAAAACAAACAGAACAGAACCAAAATATGCTGAGGTCAAGGTGTGTTTATTCTTTGCTCATATGTGCTTTGAAATATTATTTGTAGAGCCAAGAATCATCTAATATTATTTATTTACAGAGTTATTTTATGTACACAAGCATATAAATTTTCCCTATTAAGAAGCAGTAAAAATAATGCAGGGCATGTTTCTAAAGCTTTGCATTCAAGGGTATGAAGGGACTTTACAGACATGCCCTTTATTTCTACTAACTAATCTCACATGGCCTTTTCAGAAATTAATACCATGAAAACATAAAACTTGGGAATTAAAGCTCATTGATTTTCTACTGTAACCATAAGTCATAAATCTAATAGCCAGAGGAAATCTTTAAATATGAGGACTGAATGTGCTAAAAAATTCTTTCCATTTTTCCTGAAAGGGATACCTTTGAAAAAAATTTTAATTGTAGTAAAATATACATAAAATTTGCCAGATTAACCACTTTAAGTGCACAGTTCAGTGGTGTTAAGTACATTCACATTGTTGTACAGCCATCATCACCATCCAGCCGCAGATCTCCTTTCATCTTAAAGAACTGAAACTCTGTACCCATTAAACAACAACTCCCCTCTCCTAACCACTCCTGGCACCCACCATTCTATGTCCTGTATCCATGAATTTGCTACTCTAGTAACTGCTATTAGTACAATCATACAGTATTTGTCCTTTGAGACTGCCTTATTTCACTTAGCTTAATTTTCTCAAGGTTCATCTGTGCTGTAGCATGTGTCAGAATTTTGTTTTTTTAAGGCTGAGGCAGAAAATAAAGAGGAACTAAAAAGCCTCTTGATGAAAGTGAAAGAGGAGAGTGAAAAAGTTGGCTTAAAGCTCAACATTCAGAAAACGAAGATCATGGCATCTGGTCCCATCACTTCATGGCAAATAGATGAGGAAACAGTGGAAACAGTGGCTGACTTTATTTTGGGGGGCTCCAAAATCACTGCAGCTGGTGACTGCAGCCATGAAATTAAAAGACACTTACTCCTTGGAAGGAAAGTCAGGATCAACCTAGATAGCATATTGAAAAGCAGAGACATTACTTTGCCAACAAAGGCAAAGCTATGGTTTTTCCAGTGGTCATGTATGGATGTGAGAGTTGGACTGTGAAGAAAGCTGAGCACCAAGGAATTGATGCTTTTGAGCTGTGGTGTTGGAGAAGACTCTTGGGAGTCCCTTGGACTGCAAGGAGATCCAACCAGTCCATTCTGAAGGAGTTCAGCCCTGGGATTTCTTTGGAAAGAATGATGCTAAAGCTGAAACTCCAGTACTGCGGCCACCTCATGCGAAGAGTTGACTCATTGGAAAAGACTCTGATGCTGGGAGGGATTGGGGGCAGGAGGAAAGGGGACAACAGAGGATGAGATGGCTGGATGGCATCACTGACTCGATGGACATGAGTTTGAGTGAACTCGGAGTTGGTGATGGACAGGGAGGCCTGGCGTTCTGTGATTCATGGGGTCGCAAAGAGTTGGACACGACTGAGCGACTGAACTGAACTGCATATTCTACTGTATGTATACACACCGCGTTTCGTTTGTTGATTCGTCTGTCAATGGACCTTTGGGTGCCTCCACCTTTTGGCTGTTGAGAATAATGCTGCTATAACATGCATGTTCCAGTATCTCTTCAAGACTTTCTTCCAATTCTTCTGGGTTTATACTTTAAAGTAGAGTTGCTAGGTCATGATAAATCCATCATTAACTCTTCAGAGCATCCGGCAACTTGATTTCCACAGTAACTGTACTATTTCAGATTCCTATCAGCAATGAACAAGGATTCTAATTTCTCTACATCCTTGCCAATATTATCATTTTCTTTTTTTTTTTTTTCTCTACCCATTCTTTGATAGCAGACATCTTAAGGGGTATGAGGTGGCATTTCACTAGAGTCTGAAAAGAATATCTTGGTTTTTAAATTACTTAGATTAATTCCAGGTATTTTTGAGGTCATGGGCAGGTAGCAATAGCTGTACCCAAGTCCACATTCGCCTTCCTTTGGGTGCCATGTTGTACATGCTTCCTGATAAACAGGTATTTCAGGACACATTATACCCACATTCCAGGAAACACATTTGCCTGGCTCATTCTGCCTCATCTCCTCTGTTTCTCATCTCAAGAGGGTGTTTTTCTGAGCTTCCTTTGGTGGGCAGATGATTACTAAGTATATAAATAAAAACTCAATTTTTTTTTTTTAAATCAGCAGTCTGTCAAAGCAGAAGGCAGGATGATAGATCAGGACACAAGATCTAGGTTGCCCTTGGCTATATACCTGGAGGATAGTAATTTCTCAGTAAATATCACAGAATTATGTTGAGTGAATGAACCACAAGGAATAATAGGTACGTCTACCCTGCATATAATCCAGTCTCCGAAACTCTCCCTGAAATTTATACTTCTTTATGAAGAAGAAGAAAAGAGTATAGAATCAGAGCCCAGGAAGAGATGACCAACTCAACACTCCACCATCACAGCAGGCACATATGAGTCTACATAAAGCACTTCACACTCACTGACCTATTTTGTCCTCACAACAGATTGAGGGGGTGATACCATTATCTGCCTTGTAAGACAGAGAAAACCAAGGTACATAGAGACAGAATTCTGAGTCCCCTGCTCTTCCTCACTATTCTGTACTGCCTCCCTGGTGAAAATTATTCATTAATGGCTAAATTGTCAAAGTGTCTCCAAAGTATCTATATATCCTATAATTCTTAAAGCCCCACTATTTCACAGAAAGTTTTCCAAGGACAAAGTCACTTTTTAAAAGATGTCCTCCGTTTCCCACAGCAAAATTTCATCTGTAAGACACTTATTAATAAAATTCATGTTTCTCTATAGGAACCTCTGCAGCATTAAGCAAACACTTATCCTTCTGTTCTCAGAATTATGTGATTATCAGTGGATAAAATTGTGGAAACTGAGGAAGTCTGAGTCCAGAAATCTATCTCAGTAAGTTATTAAATCACATGTACACAAAACTAACAAGTGAACAACAACAAAAAACAAACAAACAAACAAACAAAACCTGGTATGCAATGAAAGTGTCTGTTGAAAACACCTGCTGCTAAATATATGCTCTATTGGGAAAAAGGATCAATTCATTCACTTAACTTGAAAAGACCAATCAAATTAAAAGCACTTAAACTTTAGACACCTTATAAAAAGAACATGTGAGAGTGTTCTGCCGTGCATACCTGAAGTGCAACTGACATTTTCTTCCTTAAATCATGCAGTCCAATACTGGTTGTCAAGATGTCATCAATATAAATGTCACCTTCGGGTTCTGACAATCTAAAAAGGGCAGCAATGAGTGAACTTTTTCCAGCTCCTGTTCTTCCCACGATGCCATACTGTAAAGAGACCCAGGGGGATGAAGAATTAACAGGATGCCCAAAACCCAGGAGAACCCTGATAGTTGAAGATGAATTTTAAAAGTTCTATTATATGAAAAGAATAGCCTATAAGTTTCCCAAGCAAGGCCCTACTGACATTTTGGACCAATAATTCATTATTGACGGTTGGGGGCCTGTCCTGTATATTTTAGGATGACTAACAGTAGCCATGAACCCACTAGATACCAGATGCAACTCCCAAAATTATGGCAACCATAAATGACAGAAATTCACAAATGTCTCTGATTGAGACTACCATCATTCCAATAATACACAATAGAAACTATAGTGACTTTCCTGCCTTCTAAAAATCTCAGGCAATTTTATTCACATTTCCTTGATTAAATGCTTAATATGCAGAAAATTGTTTGTTTTTCATAATTATCTCATAGTATCCATTTTGTGGTTTTTTAAAGTGGGAGACCCGTATGTGTATGTGGTGTATATGTGTGTGTGTATGTTTGTAACTAACATTCGTAATTAAAGGAAGAAGATAACTTAAAAAACAATAACCTGACTGCAGTGAAAAACCAGCAGTCTCCTAAGTGGTCCATAAGAAGTCAGCTTTTAAATTAGGTTTATTCCTACTCCCTGCGTAATTTGACCTTGAGAATTACATAGGTAATTTTACAGAGATATCAATAAGGCAAGTCAGAAGTATTACATACAAACAAGCACTCACTTTCTCAGGGATATGTTCTTTATTTAAGAGGAATTATCCTTCAGTAGAAAAATGAAATAATTTCCTGATATTAAATATCTTAATTATATTTTATCTTGAAAGAAAACATCTTCAAATATAAAACGCAGTTCTCAGTTTTGAAAGACAGAGGCCAGTAGACAAAATGTACATGAGATTAACAACAACACAAACAATATTTGCTATTTACATGGGACCTTTCATCAGAGCAGGTCAAAAGGCATTTTATAAATACTTTAAATTGAACCTTGGAAAAACACATGTCAACTGTCAGTTTATTTATTAAAACCAAAGCACAGAAAATTAAATGCAGTAACAGTAAGATTAAAGAATCAATACAATGTAGGTAAAATGCTGGTGGTTGGTTGTTTAGTTGCTGAGTTGTATCTGACTCTTGCAACGCACGGATTGTGGCCTGCCAGGCTCCTCTGTCCATGGGATTCTCCAGGCAAGAATACTGGAGTGGGTTGCCATTTCCTTTTCCTAGATAAAATGCCAGTGGGGAATAAACCACATTCAAATATGCATGCAGAAACTGGCCTTTTTTACCAATGAATTTTTAAGTAAAAGAAAGCATTAGACGATCAGATGCGTACAACTCTTTGTGACCCCATGGACTGTAGACTGCCAGGCTCCCCTGTCCATGGAATTCTCTAGGCAAGAATTCTAGAATGGGTTGCCATTTCCTACTCCAGGGGAGCTTCCTGACTCAGGGATGGAACCTGGGTCTTCTGCCTTACAGGCAGATTCTCTACCGTCTGAGCCACCAGGGAAGCCCAACTGCAAATTCTCTGAAGGAAGCTCTCCAAGAGATGATTTCATCTCTATTGAAAATCTGGAATTGATGAAAGAGTAAGTTATGCTTGGATCATTTGCATCACTGACTTAATGGACATGAGTTTAGGTAAACTCCGGGAGTGGTGATGGACAGGGAGACCTGGTGTGCTGTGGTTCATAGTTCGCAAAGAGTCGGACACAACTGAGCAACTGAACTGAACTGAAAGTTTTAAAACTCATGCCTTTAAAAAAAGAACTAAATCATTCTGAGCAATATAATCAGAATGTTTAGAACTTTTCATGTTTTCTGATTTGAAAAACTCTGAAGTTTCATATCTTAGTCTGTCAAATTAATCGTGGCATTTCAAAAAAGAATTTATCTTTATAGAGTTTAAACAGAAAAGGGGGTTCAGTTAGTTTTATTATCTTATAAAGATAATAAAATGACTATAAGAAAGTGGAGAAAACCACTAGACCATTCAGGTATGACCTAAATCAAATTCCTTATGACTATACAGTGAAAGTGAGATATAGATTTAAGGGACTAGATTTGACAGAGTGCCTGATGAAATATGGACAGAGGTTTGTGACATTGTACAGGAGAGAGGAATCAAGACCATCCTCAAGAAAAAGAAATGCAAAAAAGCAACATGGCTGTCTGAGGAGGCCTTAAAAATAGCTGTGAAAAGAAGGGAAGTGAAAAGCAAAGGAGAAAAGGAAAGATATACCCATTTGAATGCAGAGTTCCAAATAATAGCAAGGAGAGATAAGAAAGCTTTCCTCAGTGATCAATGCAAGGAAATAGAGGAAAATGGGAAAGACTAGAGACCTCTTCAAGAATTTGAGCTAACAAGGGAATATTTCATGCAAAGATGGGCTCGATAAAGGACAGAAGTTGTATGGACCTAACAGAAGCAGAAGATATTAAGAAGAAGTGGCAAGAATACACAGAAGAACTGTACAAAAAAGATCTTGACGACCCAGATATTCACGATGGTGTGATCACTCACATAGAGCCAGACAAAATGGAATGTGAAGTCAAGTGGGCCTTACAAAGCATCACTACGAACAAAGCTAGTAGAGGTGATGGAATTCCAGTTGGGCTAATTCAAATCCTGGAAGATGATGCTGTGAACGTGCTGTACTCAATATGTCAGCAAATTTGGAAAACTCAGCAGTGGCCACAGGACTGGAAAAGGTCAATTTTGATTTCCAATCCCAAAGAAAGGCAATGCCAAAGAATGCTCAAACTACAGCACAACTGCACTCATCTCACATGCTAGTAAAGTAATGCTCAAAATTCTCCATGCCAGCCTTCAACACAACATGAACTGTGAACTTCCAGATGTTCATGCTGGTTTTAGAAAAGGCAGGGGAACAAGAGATCAAATTGCCAACATCCGCTGGATCATCAAAGAGGCAAGAAAGTTCCAGACAAACATCTATTTCTGCTTTATTGACTATGCCAAAGCCTTTGACTGTGTGGATCACAATAAACTGTGGAAAATTCTGAAAGAGATGGGAATACCAGACCACCTGACCTGCCTCTTGAGAAACCTGTATGCAGTTCAGGAAGCAACAGTTAGAACTGGGCATGGAACAAGAGACTGGTTCCAAATAGGAAAAGGAGTATGTCAAGGCAGTATATTTTCACCCTGCTTATTTAACTTCTATGCAGAGTACATCATGAGAAACACTGGGCTGGAGGAAGCACAAACTGGAATCAAGATTTCCGGGAGAAATATCAATAACCTCAGATATGCAGATGATACCACCCTTATGGCAGAAAGTGAAGAAGAACTAAAGAGCTGCTTGATGGAAGTTAAAGAGGAGAGTGAAAGTTGGCTTAAAGCTCAACATTCAGAAAACCAAGATCATGGTATTTGGTCCCATCACTTCATGGCAAATAATGGGGAAACAGTGGAAACAGTGGCTGACTTTATTTTTTGGGGTCCAAAATCACTTCAGATGGTGATTGCAGCCATGAAATTAAAAGATGCTTACTCCTTGGTAGGAAAGTTATGACCAACCTAGACAGCATATTAAAAAGCAGAGACATGGGCAGGGGGCGGGGGAGGGGTGCGGTCCTAAGATGGCGAAGGAATAGGACAGGGAGACGACTTTCTCCCTCACAAATCCATTGAAAGAACATTTGAACGCTGAATAAATTCCACAAAACAACTTCTGAATGCAGGCAGAGGACATTAGGCTCCCAGAAAAGCAGCCCATTGTCTTCACAAGGAGGTAGGAAAAAATATAAAGATAAAAAGAGAGACAAAGAGGTAGGGATGGAGCTCTATCCCAGGAAAGGAGTCTTTAAAAAGAGAAAAGTTTCCAAACACCAGGAAACACTCTCACTGCTTAGTCTGTGGTGAGCCTTAGAAGCACAGAGGGCAACATAACTGGGAGGAAAAACAAATAAATAATTAAAACCCACTGATTACATGCACAAAGGTAACTCCTCCAGCAGAGAAGCAGCGTGTGCCTGCATCTGCCACTAGCAAGCAGAGGCTGGGCAGGGAGGCGTGGGCTGCATTGCTTAGAGTAAGGACTGGGCCTGAATGCCCCAAGGGCAATCTGAGGGAACTAACTTGGGATAGTAAACCAGACTTTGGGATAGCTACCACATGAAAAGCCCTAATCTAAGACACCATCAGGCCTGCTCACAGAACAAAGGACTGAGCAGAGCTAGCCAGCTGCAGGCTGGCCCACCCCCTCCGGTGACAGGCAGGCGAGGGCAGCCTGAGCCAGAAAGGGGCAATTGTGGCCCCAGAGAGGCATTATCTACCAAACTGCAAGTAGGCTTCATTGCAAACCAAGACTTCTTGGGATTTTGGACAGTCAACTTCCACCTGAGAAAGTGCGCTGACTGTACATCCAGAAAACCGAGCGGCAGGGACGGGGGAGGCAATAAGTTGCAGTGACCATGCTCGCCAAACACCTGGTCACCTGAGCTGCTTGGACCTGGGAAGGGCACAAAATGCAGGCCCAACCGAGTCTGCGCCTTTGAGGAGTACCTGAGTACCTGAACCTGAGCAGCTTAGACCCGGGAAGTACACACAACCCAGGGTCAGCCCCAGACAGTTCCCGGCAGAGCAACCTAGACACTAAGCAGGGTTGACAGGGAAAGCACACATGCCATGAGCAGGGGCAAACCCAGTGTGGCTGAGACACTGCAAGCACACACCAGTGTAATTTGTTTGCAGTGTCCCTCCCTCCCCACAGCATGACTGAACAAATGAGCCTAAAAAAGTGTCCACCACCACCCGCTTGCATCAGGGCAGAAATTAGACACTGAAGAGACCAGCAAACAGAAGAAGCTAAAACAGAGGGAACCTCCTTGGAAGTGACAGGTGTAATAGGTTAAAAACTGGTAGTTAGTACTGACCATATAGGAAGGGGCCTATAGATCTTGAAGAATATAAGCCAGATCAAGGAACTATCAAAATGAACTGACACCCACACTATCTACAATAACACCAGAGAAGGTCCTAGATATATTTTTACTATTTTTACTATCATTCTTTAATTTTTTTAATTTTTTAAAACTTTAAGACCTCTATTACTCCTTTAATTTAGGTGGTGCAGAGGTTAAAGCGTCTGCCTGCAATGTGGGAGACCTGGGTTCGATCCCTGGGTCGGGAAGATTCCCTCGGTCGGGAAGATTCCCTGGAGAAGGAAATGGCAACCCACTCCAGTATTCTTGCCTGGAGAATCCCAGGGACGGAGGAGCTTGGTGGGCTACAGTCCACGGGTCTCAAAGAGTCGGACACGACTGAGTGACTTCACTTTCACTTTCACTATTACTTTGCAAAAAAAATGAGAGAGACCCTATTTTTTAAAGCAAACTTCATATATACATATATATTTATATATACAATTTTTGTGACTTTTTTCTTTAATATTGAATTTTTGAAAATTCAACATTTACTCTAGATTTTTAATCTTGGCTTTTTGGTATTTGTTATCAATTTTGTACCTTTAAGAACCAAATCTTCAGTACCCATTTTTATTTGGGAGCGAGATTACTGGCTTGACTGCTCTCTCTCTATTTGGGCTCTCCTTTTTCTCTACCAAGTCACCTCTATCTTCTCCCTCCCCCTTCTCTACCCAACTCTATGAATCTCTTTGTGTGTTCCGGACGGTGGAGAACACTTAGGGAACGGATTACTGGCCAGCTCTGTCTCCCTCCTTTTGATTCCCTCCTTTATCCTCCTGGCCACCTCTGTCTCCTTCCTCCCTCTTCTCTTCTCTGTATAACTCCGTGAACATCTCTTAGCAGTCCAGACTGTGGAGCACACATAAGGAAGTGATTATTGGCTAGCTTGCTCTCTCCTCTTTTGATTCCACCTCATCTCATCCTGGTCAACTCTAACTCCCTCCTCTCTCTTCTCATCTCCATGTAACTCTGTGAACCTTTCTGGGTGTCCCTCACTGTGGAGAAACTTTTCATCTTTAACCTAGATGTTTTGTCAATAGTGCTGTATAGATGGAGAAGTCCTGAGGCTACTATAAAAATAAGACTGAAAACCACCAGGAGGCTTAAGTCCAAATCCTGGGAACACCAGAGAATGCCTGACTCCAGGGAACAGTAATCCACAGGAGCTCATTAAATGCCTCCATATCTACACTGGAACTAAGCACCACCCAAGGATCAACAAGCTCCAGAGAAAGACATACCACGCAAATTCTCCAGCAACACAGGAACACAGCCCTGAGCTTCAATATACAGGCTGCCCAAAAGTGAAAGTGAAGTCACTCAGTCATGTCTGACTCTTTGGACTTTAGCCTACCAGGCTCCTCTGTCCATGGGATTTTCTAGGCAACAGTACTGGAGTGGGTTGCGATTACCTTCTCCAGGGGATCTTCCCAACCCAGGGATCAAACCTGGGTCTCCTGCATTGCAAGCAGAAGCCTTACCATCTGAGCCACAGAAGTCTACAGGCTGCCCAAAGTCACTCCAAACACACTGACATCTCATAACTCACTACTGGACATTTCATTGCACTCCAGAGAGAAGAAACCCAGCTGCACCCACCAGAACACTGACACAAATTCTCTAACCAGGAAACCTTGACAAGCCACCCATACACAGTTCCCTCACCCACAGCGAGGAAACACTGCAATAAACAGAATTCCACAAACTGCCAGAATATAGAAAGACCACCCCAAACACAGCAATATAAACAAGATGAAGAGACAGAGGAACACCCAGCAGGTAAAGGAACATGCCCACCAAGCCAAACAAAAGAACAAGAGATAGGGAATCTACCTGATAAAAAATTCTGAAGAATGATAGTGAAAATGATCCAAAATCTTGAAAACAAAATGGAATCACAGATAAATAGCCTGGAGATAAGGATTGAGAAGATGCAATAAAGGTTTAACAAGGACCTAGAAGAAATAACAAAAAGTCAATATATAATGAATAATGCAATAAATGATATAAAAAACACTCTGGAGGGAACAAATAGTAGAATAATGGAGGCAGAAGATTAGGATTAGTGAGGTAGAAGATAGACCGGTAGAAATAAATAAATCAGAGAGGAAAAAAGAAAAACGAATTAAAAGAAATGAGGACAATCTCAGAGACCTCTGGGACAATGTTAAACGCCCCAACATTCAAATCATAGGAGTTCCAGAAGAAGATAAAAGAAAGACCACGAGAAAATACTTGAGGAGTTGATAGTTGAAAACTTCCCTAAAATGGGGAAGGAAATAATCACCCAGGTCCAAGAAATCCAGAGAGTCCCAAACAGGATAAACCCAAGGTGAAACACCCAAAGACAGATATTAATCAAATTAACAAAGATCAAACACAAAGAACAAATATTAAAAGCAGCAAGGAAACACACACACACACACACACACACACACACAAGGGGATTCCCATAAGGATAACAGCTGATCTTTCAATAGAAACTCTTCAGACCAGGAGGGAATGGCAGGACACACTTAAAGTGGTGAAAGAAAATAATCTACAGCCCAGATTACTGTACCCAGCAAGGATCTCATTGAAATATGAAGGAGAAATCAAAAGCTTTACAGACAAGCCAAAGCCGAGAGAATTCAGCACCACCAAACCAGCTCTCCAACAAATGCTAAATGTTTCCTCTCTAGACAGGAAACACAAGAAGGGAGTATAAACTCGAGCCCAAAACAGTAAAGTGGCAATAGGATCATACTTGTCAATAATTACCTTAAATGTAAATGGGTTGAATCCCCCGACCAAAAGACAAAGACTGGCTGAATGGATACAAAAACAAGACCCCTATATATGTTGTCTACAAGAGACCCACCTCAAAACAAGGGACACATACAGATTGAAAGTGAAGGGCTGGAAAAAGATATTCCATGTAAATAGAGACCAAAATAAAGCAGGAGTAGCAATACTAATATCAGATAAAATAGACTTTCAAACAAAGGCTGTGAAAAGAGACAAAGAAGGACACTACATAATGATCAAAGGATCAATCCAAGAAGAAGATATAACAATTATAAATATATATGCACCCAACATAGGAGCACCACAATATGTTAGACAAATGTTAACAAGTATGAAAGGGGAAATTAACAATAACACAATAATAGTGGGACACTTTAATACCCACCCCCCCCACACCTATGGAAAGATCAACTAAACAGAAAATTAATAAGGACACAAACTTTAAATGATACAATAGACCAGTTAGACCTAATTGATATCGAAAGGACATTTCACCCCAAAACAACGAATTTCAACTTTTTCTCAAGCGCACACAGAACCTTCTCCAAGATAGATCACATCCTGGGCCATAAATCTAGCCTTGGTAAATTCAAAAAAATTGAAATCATTCCAAGCATCTTTTCTGACCACAATGCAGTAAGATTAGATCTCAATTACAGGAGAAAAACTATTAAAAATTCCAAAATATGGAGGCTGAAAAACACACTACTAAATAACCAACAAATCACAGAAAAATCAAAAAAGAAGTAAAAATATGCATAGAAATGAGTGAAAATGAAAACACAACAACCCAAACCTGTGGGACACTGTAAAAGTAGTGCTAAGGGAAAGGTTCATAGCAATACAGGCATACCTCAAGAAACAAGAAAAAAGTCAAATAAATAACCTAACTTTACACCTGAAGCAACAAGAAAATGAAGAAATGAAGAACCCCAGGGTTAGTAGAAGGAAAGAAATCTTAGAAGTTAGGGCAGAAATAAATGCAAAAGAAACAAAAGAGACCATAACAAACATTAACAAAGCCAAAAGATGGTTCTTTGAAAGGATAAATAAAATTGACAAACCATTAGCCAGAGTCATCGAGAAACAAAGGGAGAAAAACAAAATCAATAAAATTAGAAATGAAAATGGAGAGATCACAACAGACAACACAGAAATACAAAGGATCATAAGAGACTACTATCAGCAACTACATGCCAATAAAATGGACAACTGGGAAGAAATGGACAAATTCTTAGAAAAGTACCACTTTCCAAAACTGAACCAGGAAGAAATAGAAAATCTTAACAGACCCATCACAAGCATGGAAATTGAAACTGCAATCAGAAATCTTCCAGCAAACAAAAGCCCAGTTCCAGACGGCCTCACAGCTGAATTCTACCATAAATTTAGGGAAATGCTAACACCTATCCTACTCAAACTCTTCCAGAAAATTGCAGAGGAAGGTAAACTTCCAAACTCATTCTATGAGGCCACCATCACCCTAATACCAAAACCTGACAAAGATGCCACAAAAAAAGAAAACTACAGGCCAATATCACTGATGAACATGGATGCAAAAATCCTTAACAAAATTCTGGCAATCAGAATCCAACAACATATTAAAAAGATCATACATCATGACCAAATGGGTTTTATCTCAGGGATGCAAGGATTTTTCAATATCTGCAAATCAATCAGTGTAATACATGACATTAACAAATTGAAAAATAAAAGCCATATGATTATCTCAATAGACGCAGAGAAAGTCCTTGACAAAATTCAACATCCTTGTATCATAAAAACCCTACAGAAAGTAGAAATAGAAGGAACACACCTTAACATAATAAAAGCTATACATGACAAACCCACAGCAAACATTATCCTCAATGGTGAAAAATTGAAAGCATTTCCCCTAAAGTCAGGAACAAGACAAGGGTGCCCAGTTTCACCACTACTATTCAATATAGTTCTGGAAGTTTTGGCCACAGCAATCAGAGAAGAAAAAGAAATAAAAGGAATCAAAATCAGAAAAGAAGAAGTAAAACTCTCACTGTTTGCAGATGGCATGATCCTCTACATAGAAAACCCTAAAGACTCCACCAGAAAATTACTAGAGCGAATCAATGAATATAGTAAAGTTTCAGGATATAAAATCAACACACAGAAATCCCTTGCATTCCTATACACTAACAATGAGAAAATAGAAACAGAAATTAAGGAAACAATTCCATTCACCATTGCAACGAAAAGAATAAAATACTTAGGAATATATTTACCTAGAGTTGGACTGTGAAGAAGGCTGAGAGCCGAAGAATTGATGCTTTTGAACTGTGGTGTTGGAGAAGACTCTTGAGAGTCCCTTGGACTGCAAGGAGATCCAACCAGTCCATTCTGAAGGAGATCAACCCTAGGATTTCTTTGGAAGGAATGGTGCTAAAGTTGAAACTCCAGTACTTTGGCCACCTCATGTGAAGAGTTGACTCATTGGAAAATACTTTTATGCTGGGAGGGATTGGGGGCAGGAGGAGAAAGGGACAACTGAGGATGAGATGGTTGGATGGCATCACTGACTCGATGGACATGAGTTTGAGTGAACTCTAGGAGTTGGTGATGGACAGGGAGGCCTGGTGTGCTGCGATTCATGGGGTTGCAAATAGTCTGACACGACTGAACGACTGAACTGAATGAAAAGAAGCTAAAGACCTATATATAGAAAACTATAAAACACTGATGAAAGAAATCAAAGAGGACACTAATAGATGGAGAAATATACCGTGTTCATGGATTGGAAGAATCAATATAGTGAAAATGAATATACTACCCAAAGCAATCTATAGATTCTATGTCATCTCTATCAAGCTACCAAAGGAATGTTTCACAGAGCTAGAAAAAATAATTTCACAGTTTGTATGGAAATACAAAAAGCCTCAAATAGTCAAAGCAATCTTGAGAAAGAAGAATGGAACTGGAGGAATCAACCTGCCTGCCTTCAGGATCCACTAGAAAGCCACAGTCATCAAGACAGTATGCTACTGGCACAGACAGAAATATAGATCAATGGAATAAAACAGAAAGCCAACAGATAAACCCACACAACTATGGACACCTTATCTTTGACAAAGGAGGCAAGAATATACAATGGAGAAAAGGCAATCTCTTTAACAAGTGGTGCGGGGAAAACTGGTCAACCACTTGTAAAAGAATGAAACGAGAACACTTTCTAACACCATACACAAAAATAAACTCAAAATGGATTAAAGATCTAAACACAACCCAGAAACTATAAAACTCCTAGAGGAGAACATAGGCAAAACACTCTCTGACATAAATCACAGCAGGATCTTCTATGAACCACCTCCCAGAATATTGGAAATGAAAGCAAAAATAAACAAATGGGACCTAATTAAAATTAAAAGCTTCTGCACAACAAAGGAAACTAGAAGCAAGGTGAAAAGACAGCCTTCATAATGGGAGAAAATAATAGCAAATGAAGCAATTGACAAAGAATCAATCTCAAAAATATACAAGTAACACCTGCAGCTCAATTCCAGAAAAATAAACGACCCAGTCAAAAACTGGGCTAAAGAACTAAATAGACATTTCTCCAAAGAAGACATATGGATGACTAACAAACACATGAATAGATGCTCAACATCACTCATTATCAAAGAAATGCAAATCAAAACCACAATGAGGTACCATTTCATGCCAGTCAGAATGGCTGCGATCCAAAAGTCTACAAGCAATAAATGCTGGAGAAGTTGTGGAGAAAAGGGAACCCTCTTTCACTGTTGGTGGGAATGCAAACTAGTACAGCCACAATAGAGAACAGTGTGGAGATTCCTTAAAAAACTGGAAATAGAACTGCCTTATGACCCAGCAATCCCACTGCTGGGCATACACACCGAGGAAACCAGAATTGAAAGAGACACATGTACCCCAATGTTCATCACAGCTCTGTTTATAATACGCAGGACATGGAAGCAACCTAGATGTCCATCAGCAGAAAAATGGATAAGAAAGCTGTGGTACATATACACAATGGAGTATTACTCAGCCATTAAAAAGAATACATTTGAATCAGTTCTAATGAGGTGGATGAAACTAGAGCCTATTATACAGAGTGAAGTAAGCCAGGAAGAAAAACACCAATACAGTATACTAATGCATATATATGGAATATAGAAAGATGTTAATGATAACCCTGTATGCGAGACAGCAAAAGAGACAGATGTATAGAACAGTCTTTTGGACTCTGTGGGAGAGGGAGAGGGTGGGATGATTTGGGAGAATGGCATTGAAACATGTATAATATCATATGTGAAATGAATCGCCAGTCTAGGTTTGATGCATGATACAGGATGCTTGGGGCTGGTGCACTGGGATGACCCAGAGGGATGGTACGGGGAAGGAGGTGGGAGGGGGGTTCAGGATGGGGAACACATGTACACCCATGGTGGATTCATGTTGATATATAGCAAAACCAATACAATATTGTAAAGTAATTAACCTCCAATTAAAATAAATAAATTTATATTAAAAATTAAAAAAATAAATTAAAAAAAATTAGAAGTAGAGACATTACTTTGTCAACAAATATCTGTCTAGTCAAGGCTATGGTTTTTCCAGTGGTCGTGTGTGGATGTGAGAGTTGGACCTGAAGACAGCTGAGCACCGAAGAATTGATGCTTTTGAACTGTGATGTTGGAGAAGACTCTTGAGAATCCCTTGGACTCCAAGGAGATCCAACCAGTCCATCCTAAAGGAGATCAGTCCTGGGTGTTCTTTGGAAGGACTGATTTTGAAGCTGAATCTCCAATCCTTTGGCAACCTGATGTGAAGAACTGACTCACTAGAAAAGACCCTGATGTTGAGAAAGATTGAGGGCAGGAGAGTAAGGGGACGACAGAGGATGAGATGGTTGGATGGCAACACTGATTCAATGGACATGGGTTTGGGTGGACTCCAGGGGTTGGTGATGGACAGGGAGGCCTGGCATGCTGCAGTTCATGGGCTTGCAGAGTTGGACAAGACTGAGCAACTGATCTGAACTGATAAGACATTTTATTATTGTTCAGTTGTGTCTCTTTGCAACCCCATGAACCATAGCATACCAGGCCTCCCTGTCCATCACCAACCCGCAGAGTCTACCCAGGCCCATGTCCATTGAGTCAGTGATGCCATCCAACCATCTCATCCTCTGTTGTCCCCTTCTTCTCCTGCCCTCAATCTTTCCAAGGAACACACGTCTTCTAATTTCATGGCTGCAGTCACCATCCACAGTGATTTTCAGAGCCTAAGAAAATAAAGTTTATCACTGTTTCCATTGTTTGCCCATCTATTTGATATGAAGTGGTATAACCAGATGTGGTGATCTTAGTTTTTTGCATGTTAAGTTTTAAGCCATCTTTTCACTCTCCTCTGTTACCTTCATCACGAGGCTCTTTAGTTCCTCTTTGCTTTCTGCCGTTTGGGTGGTATCATCTGCTTATCTAAGGTTACTGATATTTTTCCTGGCATGCTGATTCCAGTTTCTGCTTCATCCTGCCCAGCATTTTGTATGCTGTACTTGGTATGTAAAACTTCTCTGGTGGCTCAGATAGTAAAGCGTCTATCTACAATTCGGGAAACCCGGGTTCGATCCCTGGGTCAGGAAGATCCTCTGGAGAAGGAAATGGCAATCCACTCCAGTACTATTGCCTGGAAAATCCCATGGACAGAGAGCTTGGTAGGCTACAGTCCATGGGGTCGCAAAGAGTCAGACACGACTGAGCAGCTTCACTCACTCACTTCACACTGTATGTAAGTTGAATAAGCAGGGTAACGATATACAGCCTTGAGGTACTCCTTTTCCAAATTTGAACCAGTCCATTACTCCATGTCCAGTTCTAACTGTTGCTTCCTGATTTGCATACAGGCTTCTCAGGACATTTTGTACCTAATGTTAAGCTCTAATTCATATAATATAGATGGGCCATTCTCTGCATACAGGCAGTTTGTAGTGTATATATATGTGGCTCATCTGTTTTGTGTACAGGCAGGTCTCAAAGATATTTTGGATTTGGCTCCAGACCACCTCAACACATGAATATCAAAATAAAGCAAGTTATAGCAATGTTTTGTTTCTCTGTGCAAATAAAAGTTACATTTATACTATATTGTAGTCTAATGATATACAATAGCATTATATATATATAAATGTACATACCTTAATTTCCAATACTTTATCGTTAAAAAAATGTTAACCATCTAAGCATTTATAGCATACTAACATTGAAAACCACTGATCACATATCAGGATAATAAATACAACAATAATGAAATGGTTTGAAATATTGCAAAAATTATCAAAATGTGACAGAAGTGACCAAATGCTGTAGGAAAAATGATGCCAATGTACTTGCCTGACACAGTGTTGCCATAAATGTCCTTTTTTATTTTTTTTAAAGCATTATCTGTGAAGCACAGTAAAACAGGTGTGCCTGTATTTCTGAGTGTTCTCATACGTAAATCAACACACATCAGGACACAGGTGAGAACTGGTCTGGGAGAATGTGTGTGTTTCCATGTTATCAGCTCCACTGAAACTGATTCATGTGTGCAAACAGGAACAGCTGTAAACTTTGGGTAAACGGACTGAGATAAGTAGGGGCACCGAGGACTGCTCATGACCACAGGACTGTGAGTTCTAAACTCCAGCAAAGAAAACTGAAAAACCAGGAGACTTCCCTGACAGTTCAGTGGTTAAGATTCTGTGCTTCCACTGCAGGAGGCATGGATTCGATCCCTGGTCAGGGAACTAAAATCCCACGTGCTGCATGGCCCCAGACCCCCCTAAAAAGAAAAAGGCAACTCCAAGAAAACCTGACTCTGATTATTCCAAGAGTTCAGTCACCAAAGCTATAGTCTGAATGTCTTGTCTAGGTAACCAAAGGGTTCTACCAATTGCCCATGGAGAGTGTCACCAGTATCAGTAAACTCACATTCTTCAATCTAAGGACACTTGAGGGCTTCCCTCATGGCTCAGTGGTAAAGAAACTGCCTGCCAGTGCAGGAGACATGGGTTCAATCCCTAGTCCAGGAGAATGCCACATGCTGTGAAGCAACTAAGCCCATGTGCCACAACTATTGATCCTATGCTCTAGAACCCAGGAACCACGATTATGAGCCTACATGCTTCAACTGTTGAAGCCCTTGCACCCTATAGTCCATACTCTTAACAAGAGAAGAAACCACAGTAAGAAGGCCACACAAGGAACTAGAGAAAAGCCTGAGTAGCAACAGAGACCCAGCCAAGGCAAAAATAAAGAAATAGATACAATTATAAAGACATTTGGAGAAAATCTTCTGTTACTTGCTTTGCAATGGCCCCTTTCTGTTTTTCCAACCAGGCTGGTCTCTGATGATGACACAACTTGTTAGACACTAGCTCCCGGATCTCTCTTCACACATCAAGCTCAACATAATCAATACCCAATGTTCCACACAAACCAACCCCTTCATCTGTCTCTTCCACTTTACTCTCATTACATCTTTTCCAGGATCATAGTGTTTAAAAAAAAAAACAAAATAAACTGTTTCCTTAATCATAATCAGTGCAAATGAATTTGAGTAGTAAATAAATACTAGCTATAGCCAGCACTCTGAAAAAAAATTCTTAAAATATTTTTACTTTCAAGGCTTCTGTATGTGTTCTTTCTGTATGTGTTCTGTATGTGTTGTATTTTTTTTTCCCCTGTGGTATGTGTTCTCAAAAATACAAGTTCACATATTTAAACAAAATAGGATTAATGTGAACATACTATTATATGTGTTTTCATTTTGTATTTCATAAAAATATGTATTTTAATGGTTGCATAATATTACAGTACATGTGATCATTTATTTAACAAATCCTCTATTGCTGGATATTTAGGCAGTGTCAAATAGTTAGCTATTATAAATATTCTGTGTTAAATATTCCTGAAGCTAAATCTTTGAAAACAACCTTAGTCATTTCCTTCACAAAAAATCTCAGATGTGGAATTGCTGAGAGTCATGTAAGAACCCCTTGGAAGGCAAGGAGATAAAACCAGTCAATCCTAGAGGAAATTAGGCCTGACTATTCATCAGAAGGACTGATGCTGATTCTCCAATATTTTGGACACCTGACACAAAGAGCCAACTCTTTGGAAAAGACCCTGATGCTGGGAAAAATTGAAAGCAGGAGGAGAAGGGGATGACAGAGGATGAAATGGCTGAATGTTATCACTGATACAATGAGCATGAACTTGGGCAAACTGCTGGAGACGGTGAGGGACAGAGAGCCTGGTGTGTGTCAGTCCATGGGGTCTTGAAGAGTCAGACACTACTAGGTGACTGAACAACAACAATGGAGTATGAACACTTTCAGAGGAAGTGGTTAAGCTGCTAACCTACCCTCCAGAAGTATGATACCATTTTCTACTATCACCCATTGCCCTGCATGTTCACAAATCCAAGTGTTATAGCTTTATTTTAATTGACATCAACTTGATTTCAAAAAGTGGAATCACTTTCTCAGGATGTCTTGCTGGAGGCATAACAGCTCCTGGCTCCCTGCCACCTGCACCTGCCCATTCTGGTCCATGTGCTCTCACTTCTCAGATTAAACTCCTGAATGCCTGCTCAGCACCCAACACTCCACTCCAGAACATCTCTTCTACAAAACTGTCCTCTCTAACCTCTCCATCCTTTGTGTACACGAGTCAGCTTCCTTGGCATCACCAGGTAATTGTGAGGATTGAATGTAAAAATGTGTGTTACATACTTGGTATTTCATTTTCCTGAATGCTTTGCAGGTGTCTAGTTTTTCATTCACTGAATCAGGGCATCATGCTTTTGCTTATGCTGGTCTCACCTCCTAAAATGCCTTTCACATGCATTTCCACCTGCTGAAACCCTAACCACTAAGTCTGTCTCACATGTTTAACTCCTTGGAAGTGCTCTCCCTGTCCCCTAATATGGATTTGTTCCAAATCTAACAGAAGTTATGTCATTTTTTATAAACGTATATAAAAATTGTGGTCTCCTTCTAGCTTCAAAGCTAATATAGCCATTTTCTTGCTTTTGCAACCAGACTGTATATGCTGACATTAGGATTTGTATTGGACTTGACTTTTACTTATTTGTATTACCTGTGGTTTCCTGAGACAAAGAAACTTCCATGGGAGCTGAGATTTTTAACTCAGGCCAGAGAAATTTATGGAAAATCTATTACCATATTATTTAAGTACAAGATAAATCAGACAGAGACAGACACCACAGATGTATCCAACAGCCATAACACAACTTCAAATGGCCAACACCTCATTCTCATAGGACAGACACCACCTTCCACAGCGTAAGTGGCTATGGTCATTTTACACCCTATGAAAACGATGACAATTTGTGTCCAAGCATTTACTCTGGGTGCTTTTACACGCCTTATCTTGTTTAAGTTGTATATAAACCCTACAGGTTACAATCTATCCCTTCCATTTTGTGTAAGAAAATATTGAGGCTTAGATGAATTAGTCTGTCTGAATATCAGAGCCCATATGTCATAGGATGGGACTCAAATCTACATCTGTTGGCCTCTTTTCCACCTGCTAATAGGCCTCCTTATCCCTTGGATGGCTTGACACATTATCATGTCCCTCTGTGTAGCTAGAACAGAGAAAGTGGGGAGAGGTGTAGCTGCAGTTAAAGGAACAAGACTACCATAGAGATCTTATGGTCAGAGAGTTAAGGCATGTTGTGGAGACAGGCATACATGTCGTGAGTGAGAGCAAAGAGGGTACCTGAGGGCAGGTGGACCAGCTGCCAGTAAGAAGACCTGGCACCCACAGCCAGACTGAGAGAGAGACCTGCAGCTAAGTGGGACACATGATGCCTGGGGAACAGGCCAAACAGACCTCATGCCCTGCTTTGGGCAGCAGGACTCATTTTTGATCCCATCAGGTAGTGAAACACCCACACATACACTGCTACACGGGGCTGTCTCTGACTCCAGGTCCAGGCATGGCTGAGCCTGTGGGAAATCCCTCCAGTCACTGCAGGAGGTTGATGTGGCAAAGAACAGACAACAGGATGGAAATTGTCTGTAATGAAGACAGACTCCACTGGAAAGATGCAAAGAAATGCAGTGGAATCACACAGAATTAGATTATAATGCAAAGGTGCAATTTACAGAGCATCACTTCAGTTCAGTTGCTCAGTCATGTCCAGCTCTTTGCAACCCCAGGGACTGCAGCACGCCCGGCTTCCCTGTCCATCACCAACTCCCGGAGCTTACTCAAACTCATGTCCTTTGGTCAGTAATGCCATTCAACCATCTCATAAAAGCATAAAAGTAAGTAAATCTAGTGGCACAGGACATTCTACAGCCTTTTGCTCAGTTAGCAGCAGAGATTTGTCAATTCTTGAGTTCAATTTCCAACTGTCAAAGGACATTCCTTGGGAATCACAGGTTATCACTCATCAAAAACTGCCCACGGGAGAGAAAGTTGGAGGTCATGTTCAGATACAAAGCTGAGTCAAGAGGTCTAAGACTCTGCATTTCTAAGAAGCTCCAGGAGAGGCAGGTGCTGCTGGCCCTGGCACCACCATCTGAGTCACAGGGAACTACAAGCCAGCAGGAGAATGGGGGCAATCTGGGAGTGAGGGGAGCAGTTTTTAAGAAAATACTTCATAAAAAAGGAAAAAATGTAGGAAACTAATATTTTTGTACATTATAGCATGGTGTACTAAGCATCTGTAAAAATGTAGTATCTAAATAATAGCTGTGAGAAAAAACAAAGCAAAATCAATCTACCTCGAGAGCTGGAAAATATTTTATTGCCCAGGACTCTCTAAAATGATCAAATCAACCACAAAATCATCTAAATGAAAAACACAGCCCATGTTCAGACTCTAACCAGGAAGTCTAGGGTCCTATTTACCTCATGTTGGCTTATATATTTGGCTGTGCTGGGTCCTGATTGCCTTGCAAGAGCTGTCTCCAGTTGTGATGAGTGGGGGCTACTCCCTGTTGCAGAGCATGGTTTCTCACTGAGGGGGCTTCCATTGTTTTTGAGCAAAGACTTCAATAGTTGTGGCACCTGGGCTCAGTAGTTGTGGTGCAGGGCTCAGTTGCTCTGCAGCATGTGGAATGTTCTCAGACCAGGGATTGAATCAGTGTCCCCTGGATTGGCAGGTGAATTCTTCTCCACTGCACCACCAGGGAAGTCCTGGTTCTTTATTTTTACTTGTCATTTCTTCTGTGAATTAAAATCCTGCATAGTGCATACTATACTCTCCTATTGACTAACTTCCAGGAATCGGGACATAACAGGAAACAAGGGGAAGAGAATAAAGCTCCACTTCTGCTGTGCTGGCTCACTCCCACGTCCCCTGTCCCCGTCCTGCACACCCCACCTCCCAACAACAGCTTCTCTCAATCAAATCTAACACCAAAGGGGTGTCCTGGAGTGACAGGGGCTGGGACAGGTGAGCAGGAGAGGGACCTGGGATATACACAGGTGGAGTGAAATCAATTCATGAACACACTGCCCGGGGTATCACTTCCAAACACAGAATGAAGTTAACAGTGATACTGAGAGTGGACCAAGGCACAGATCAAAGGTCAAGTTATCCGTTATTAATCCAGTCTCAAAATTCAATTTTCCCTCAAACATTTTAGAATCTCAATAATCCTATGATTTGCAGGTTTTAAGAAGGAAGAATAAGAATCTGTTATGTTCCTAAGTTGTACTACAGAGTTTCTTAGATAATTCATATTTTATGGCTTTGGGGAAATTTTAAGATAAGTGCAGGTGAACAGAATTACATTTACAACAGAAAATCTGACAGACACACTGTCTGAGAGTGAGTAAACATCACATACAGTGCTCTCAGGGACAAGATTGTATCAAGAGCCATGATTAATATTTTCCTCACACAGCAGTTCACCTTCTTCCTGACCTACAATGGAACTGGAAATAATTAAGACCAGCTTTTGCCCTGTGACTAACTGAAGCTGCTCCCTGGGTAACATTCAGGCATTAAGTTGAATATTCTTTTATCTTGCAAGGGTTTCATTCATTAAATTACAGCTATTTTCCATTAGATGGGTTTGTGGGGTGGTAAGAGTTTTAAAGAGCAGTCCTTTCAGTTATTTACAGAGTTGTCGTGTGTGTGTGTGTGTGTGTTGGTTCCTGCTTACTCACACCTGTGTTATTCACTCACCCTGTCATCCAGCAGTACCTCAGTACTCTCTCTCTGGCCTGCAGAAAGCCACTTTCTGGGAACAAATATGAAAACAAGATGCTCCCTGATTTTAAAAAGCCTCAAGGTACTATGAGATACAGATCCCATATTACAAAGCATGCCACAGGTGCCATCTTTTAATTATGATAAAATTCACATAACATAAAATTTAACTATTTAACCATCTTTAAGTGAATAGTTCGGTGTTTAGTACATTCACATTGCTGTGCAACCAAGCTTCAGAATTTTTTTCTCTGCCTTGAAAAACTGAAATTCTTAACCATTAAACAAACAACTCCCCATTCCCCCCACCCCCTGAGTCCCTGGAGACCACCATTCTACTTCCTGTTTTCTTGAATTTGACTACTCTCGGAACCTCACATAAGTGGAATCAGAGTATTCATTCCTTTTGTGTCTGGCTTATTTAATTTAGCAAGATGTCATCAAGGTTTATCCACAGGTCAGAATTTTCTTCCTTTTTAAGGCCAAATAATACTTCATTGTAAGGATTTAGTTCCTTCCAACTTTTGGCTGCTATAAACATAGCTGTACCATAAATGCTACCTTAAAATAACATATAAGACACTAAGGAAGAACTCAGGGTCTCGAAGATGCATTTGAGTTGACTCAGAAAATTCAGAGTTTCACCATCCAGATGATGGAGGGCCTGGGTCTCTGAGGATAAGGGGCAGAGTGTGCACTGGGAACAGGGAGGACGTGGTGCTTTGGGAGAAACTACACACAATCCGTGTGAGGTGGTAGGGGAGTTGTCAGATACACTGGCTGCAGAGGGCGGTGGGGAAGAGCTCCTAACGCCTTGTCTGTTCCAGTTCAGTCTCTTCTTCAAGACTCTATCCTGGCCCCAGCTGAGGGCCTCAAGCTGAGTGTGGAAGGAACATCACAAGCAGACATGGATGCTGACCGGTCCAGGTCACAAGCCTCTCTGCTGTCTCCCACATGGATCTTCTCTGTTCCGATCAATTTGCTTTTGACTTTGAGCCAATCTCTAGACCTTGCCTTCAACTGATACCATGATTCCTCACTCCTGACTGGGTCATTATTGAGGCTCTTCTCTGGTGGACAAAAGCTCACCCCACAGCCCTTCTGGAGTGGCCTTGAGGCTATGCTATGGTTCCAGCAGCAGCTCACCCAGCCCAGTAAGGATCAGATCTGTGCTAAAGAAAGAAGCAGTCTGTGGGGAGAGGGCAGGAGGATGGCAGCTCAGTGTGGGTGAGTGGAGGACAAGGCTACAGGAAGGCCTAAGGGACAGAGAAGGAGGCTGCAATCAGGGGGTACCATCGGAGGAGGAGGAGATTTCAGAAATACAAACAAGAAAAGATGGAAAAGAATGAGATATTGGAGTTAGGGTAAGGAAGACTTTGTATGAATAATCCCAAACATTTGTATGAAAAGTCCCAGACTTTGTATGAATAATCAGGTGTTATATATAGTGTCCTGGGTCAGGCTAAGATGGAGCCCTGGATCCCAGGATCCATCAACCATTATGAGGGAGCTCACAACACAGGGAAAAAATTTCCTGGTATCCCCATTCCATAGTCAGTTTCCAATGTCACTGATCTAATCTGCATCCATTAGGAACCGAGTCCCCCTGACACACTGACAAAGAAGCCAAGAGCAGATGTGGTGCTAAATCCTTAGCTGGATTTTTAAAAGGCAAATGGCTTAAACTAACCTTTTGTCTTGGGTGAAAGTCTGGATACATGTTCTTCAATACCAGACGCCCGTCCGAGTTATGCCTGAAGTTCACATAGTTAAAGGAAATCATTCCCTTGTTGGGCCAGGATGGAGGTGGACGATACTCAAGTTTCCAGGGTGCTTCTTTCTCAAGGTCTGTGTATTCAATCACCCTTTCTACTGAAACCATCTGAAACACATATGAGATCACGTGAGTTAGTATCAGAGGGTCTTGTTTATGGCTGTTCAGAGACTGCAAATCAAAACTCCTGCTTTTATATGGTTCAGAACATCCCAGGTCTCAGCATCCACAAAGGACAGAAGTAGGAGTCTGATGAGGCCTTAAATGATTTGCGAACTTGTTCATTATTTTCAACACTTTTACATATATCTACTTCCTTCAATTTTATATTAAAGTTAAAAAATTAAAGAAATGCATGGTAAAATTTTATTGATCCTCCTTTCACATCTGAACTAAAAAAATTTTTTTTTCAAAGAAAAGAATACTTTTGGACACCAATTAGTAATGTGTGGCCACAGAAGAGCCACATGTTACAAATGAACAGAATTAGATGGTCATCCAACCTCATTTTAATAATCAGTCATTTTCCATTATGTTATGAGCTTCTCTGATACCTCAGTTTGTAAAGAATCCGCCTGCAATGGAGAAGACCCTGGCTCAATTCCTGGGTTGGGAAGTTCCCCTGAAGAAGGGATAGGCTACCCACTCCTGTATTCGTGGGCTTGGCTTGTGGCTCAGCTGGTAAAGAATCCTCCTGCAACTAGAGTGACCTGGGTTTGATCCCTGGTTGGAAAGATCCCCTGGAGAAGGGAAAGGCTAGCACTCCAGTATTCTGGCCTGGAGAATTCCATGGACTGTATAGTCCATGTGGTCGTAAAGAGCCGGACACAACTGAGAGACTTTCAGTACTTCTACTCTGTTAGAAGAAAGACATGGGGAAAAAAAAAGAAGAAAGACATGGAGAAATTTCATTTTTATTTTTTTCTCCCTTTAGGAAAAGATACAAATATTCAAAAGTGTATAATTTACACATTGACTAAGGTCTTCTAAACAACCATGATCCCACACCTTAGAGAGCACATTCTGAGAAGGAGCCTATCCTACCAGGAATAAGGGCGACCAGCAAATTCAGTGTTCAACACACACAAGAATAAATAATAAAATGGGGGAGGGGTAGAAGAACATAGTAATTAAATAAACTTCAAAATGCCATTAAGAAACAAATGCAAACAAGCTGCTAAGAAATTAGCTTATATTGTCTCCAGAATTTAAGAACCTCCCTCCTACAGATTTGAAGACAGTTTGTGATGAATACAAAACCTTCTGACATGGCATACACATGACTGAGAGAAATATGTATATATATTTACTTTACATTAATTTTAAGCACATGGAAAGTGAAAATGAAAGTTGCTCAGTCATGTCTCACTCTTTGCAACCCCATGGACTGTAGCCTGCCAGGCTCCTCTGTCCATGGGGATTCTCCAGGCAAGAATACTGGAGTAGTCCTTTTCCAGGGGATCTTCCCAACCCAAGGATCGAACCTGAGTTTCCTGTGGCTCCTGCACTGCAGGAGGATTCTTTACCATCTGAGCCATCAGGGAAGACCTTAAGAAGATGCAGCAGAATGTAAAAAACTTTGTAAAATGATGTAAAAATAACAATTTTATTATTTTACATAAAAGTTGCTTTTATGTCATATAACAGCAAAGAGACTTGAAAAGGCTAAGAACAGAAAAATAAACATCACCATGTTCTCAACTTCCACACTTTGCCTGATGCACCACTGGAACATACTGGTAAGTGTGATGGTGAGCGATAGCACCAGGCCAACATGCCCAGCATCCAAAGCTAAATAAGGAAGAAGAAGGATAAAGTCAGCCTATTTCTCAACCCCTCACACAGGTACTTCTGTCAGTCTACTAAGAAGACTCCTTTATTTTTATGATTTTTATTGGAGTATAGTTGATTTACAAAGTTGTGTTATTTTCAAGTGTACAGTAAAGTGAATTAGCCAGACATATATGTAATCTGCTCTTTGAAAATCATTTTCCTACATGTCATTAAAGAGTACTAAATAGACTTCCCTGTGCTATACAGTAGGTCTTTTTTAGTTATCTATTTTATATACAGTAGTGAGAGAACTCCTTTATAATATTTAAATCATTTGCATATAATGATAGAGTTACTCATAATATTACTTCTGTTGTATAAGACAATAATAAAGTTAAAAACACACACACTATAAGGGAATTTCCTGGTGGTCCAAAAGGTAAGACTGAGCTCTCAATGCAGGGGGCCCAGGTTCTATCCCTGGTCAGGGAACTAGATAGATTTCTTATGCCACAACTAAGAGTTCAGATGCTGCAACTAAAGTCCTGCCTGTTACAACTAAGACTGAAGATCCTGCATGCCCCAACTAAGACCCAGTACAGCCAAATAAATAAGTAAATTTTTTAAAATACTATGAATTTAGAAAGAACTAACAAAGTTGTTAGATGACAGAGGATGAGATGGTTGGATGGCATCACCGACTCGATGAACATGAGTCTGAGTAAACTCTGGGAGCTGGCAAAGGACAGGAAGGCCTGGTGTGCTGCAGTCCAAGGAGTCACAAAGAGTCAGACACAATTGAGTGATTGAACTGAACTGAACTGAACAAAGTTTTTATTCAGTACTAAGTCAACAAAAACAGGACCAGGAGCTGACTGTGGCTCATATCATGAACTCCTTATTACTAAATTCAGACTGAAATTGAAGAAAGCAGGGAAAACCACTAGACCATTCAGGTATGACCTAAATCAAATCCCTTATGATTATACAGTGGAAGTGAGAAATAGATTTAAGGGCCTAGATCTGATAGACAGAGTGCCTGATGAACTATGGAATGAGGTTCGTGACATTGTACGGGAGACAGGTATCAAGACCATCCCCATGGAAAAAAAATGCGAAAAAGCAAAATGGCTGTCTGGGGAGGCCTTACAAATAGCTGTGAAAAGAAGAGAAGTGAAAAGCCAAGGAGAAAAGAAAAGATATAAGTATATGAATGCAAAGTTCCAAAGAAGAGAAAGAAGAGATAAGAAAGCCTTCTTCAGTGATCAATGCAAAGAAATAGAGGAAAACAACAGAATGGGAAAGACTAGAGATCTCTTCAAGAAAATTAGAGATATCAAGGGAACATTTTATGCAAAGATGGGCTCGATAAAGGACAGAAATGGTATGGACCTAACAGAAGCAGAAGATATTAAGAAGAGGTTGCAAGAATACACAGAACTTTCCAAAAATATCTCCACGACCCGGATAATCACGATGGAGTGATCACTCATATAGAGCCAGACATCCTGGAATGTGAAGTCAAGTGGGCCTTAGAAAGCATCACTACGAACAAAGCTAGCGGAAGTGATGGAATTCCAGTAGAGCTATTTCAAATCCTGAAAGATGATGCTGTGAAAGTGCTGCACTCAATATGCCAGCAAATTTGGAAAACTCAGCAGTGGCCACAGGACTGGAAGAGGGCAGTTTTCATTCCAATCCCAAAGAAAGGCAATGCCAAAGAATGCTCAAACTACCGCACAATTGCAGTCATCTCACATGCTAGTAAAGTAATGCTCAAAATTCTCCAAGCCAGGCTTCAGCAATACATGAATTGTGAACTTCCTGATGTTCAAGTTGGTTTTAGAAAAGGCAGAGGAACCAGAGATCAATTGCCTACATCTGCTGCATCATGGAAAAAGCAAAAGAGTTCCAGACAAACATCTATTTCTGCTTTATTGACTATGCCAAAGGCTTTGACTGTGTGGATCACTATAAACTGTGGAAAATTCTGAAAGAGAAGGGAATACCAGACCACCTGACTTGCCTCTTGAGAAACCTGTATGCAGGGCAGGAAGCAACAGTTAGAACTGGACATGGAACAACATACTAGTTCCAAATAGGAAAAGGAGTACGTCAAGGCTGTATATTGTCACCCTGCTTATTTAACTTCTATGCAGAGCACATCATGAGAAACGCTGGGCTGGAAGAAACACAAGCTGGAATCAAGATTTCTGGGAGAAATATCAATAACCTCAGATATGTAGATGACACCACCCTTATGGCAGAGAGTGAAGAGGAACTAAAAAGCCTCTTGATGAAAGTGAAAGAGGAGAGTGAAAAAGTTGGCTTAAAGTTCAACATTCAGAAAATGAAGATGATGGCATCCGGTCCCATCACTTCTAGGGAAATAGATGGGGAAACAGTGGAAACAGTGTCAGACTTTATTTTTTTGGGCTCCAAAATCACTGCAGATGGTGATTGCAGCCATGAAATTAAAAGACACTTACTCCTTGGAAGAAAAGTTATGAGCAACCTAGATAGTATATTTAAAAGCAGAGACATTACTTTGCCGACTAAAGTCCGTCTAGTTAAGGCTATGGTTTTTCCTGTGGTCATGTATGGATGTGAGAGTTGGACTGTGAAGAAGGCTGAGCGCCAAAGAATTGATGCTTTTGAGCTGTGGTGTTGCAGAATACTCTTGAGAGTCCCTTGGACTGCAAGGAGATCCAACCAGTCCATTCTGAAGGAGTTCAGCCCTGGGATTTCTTTGGAAGGAATGGTGCTAAAGCTGAAACTCCAGTACTTTGGCCACCTCACGTGAAGTGTTGACTTATTGGAAAAGACTCTGATGCTGGGAGAGATTGGGGGCAGGAGGAGAAGGGGACGACAGAGGATGAGATGGCTGGATGGCATCACTGACTCGATTGATGCGAGTCTGAGTGAACTCAGGGTGTTGGTGATGGACAGGGAAGCCTGGCGTGCTGCGATTCATGGGGTTGCAAAGAGTCGGACACGACTGAGCAACTGAATTGAACTGAACTGAACTGAAGTCATGTCTGACTCTGTGTCGCCATGGACTGCAGCACATCAGGCTTCCCTGTCCTTCGTTATCTCCTGGAGTTTGCTCAAACTCATGTCCATTGAGTCGGTGATGTCATCCAACCATCTCATCCTCTGCCACCCCCTTCTCCTCCTGCCTTCAATCTTTCCCAGTATCAGGGTCTTCTCTAATGACTTAGCACTTGGCATCAGGCGGTCAAATTGTTAGAGCTTCGGCTTCAGCATGAGTCCTTCCAGTGAATATTCTGGATTGATTTCCTTTAGGACTGACTGGTTTGATCTCCTTACAGTCCAAGGGACTCTCAACAGTCTTCTCCAACACCACAGCTTGAAAGCATCAATTCTTCAGCCTTCAGCCTTTTTAATGGTCCAACTCTTAACATCTGTTGACAACTCTTACAATATAGCTTTCACTATATGGATCTTTGTTGGCAAAGTGACATCTCTGCTTTGTAATATTATGTCTAGATTTGTCATAGCTTTCTTTCCAAGAAGCAAACATCTTTTCATTCATGGCTCCACTACAGTTTGAAACGATTTTTAAGAAAATAAAATCTGTCACTGCTTTCAATTTTTCCCCAGATGGGACTGGATATCATGATCTTAGTTTTTTGAATGTGGAGTTTTAAGCCAGCTTTCTCACTCTGCTCTGTCACTTTCACCAAGAGGCTCTTCACTTTCTGTCATTAGAGTGGTATCAGCTGCATATCTGAGGTTATTGATATTTCTCCCAGAAATCTTGACTCCAGCTTGTGCTTCATCCAGCCCAGCATTTTGCATGATGTACTCTGCATATAAGTTAAATAAACATAGTGACAATATACAGCTTTGTCATTCTCCTTCTCCAGTTTTGAAGCACTCCCTTGTTCCTTGTTCAGTTCTAACTGTTTCTTCTTGACTTGCATACAGGTTTCTCAGGAGACAGGTAACATGGTCTGGTATTCCTCTTTCAGAATTTTCCGCAGTTTGTTGTGATCTACACAGTCAAAGCCTTTCACAGTCAATGAAGCAGATGTTTTTCTGAAATTCCCTTGCTTTCTCTATGATCCAGGGAATATTGACAATTTCATCTCTGGTTCCTCTGCCTTTTGTAAACCCAGTTTGTCCAGCTGGAACTTTCTGGTTCATGAGCAGCTTAAGTCTTGTTTGAAGGAATCTGCATATAACCTTACTAGCATGCAAAATGAGTGCAACTGTATGATAGTTTGAACATTCTTTGGCATTGCCTTTCTTTGGGATTGGAATGAAAATTGACCTTTTCCAATCCTGTGGCCACTGTTGAGTTTTTCCAAATTGCTGATATATTGAGTGCAGCACTTCAACAGAATAATCTTTTAGGATTTTAAATTGCTCAGCTGGAATTCCATTACCTTCACTAGTTTTGTTCATATAATGCTTTGAAGTTAAGGCCCACTTGACTTCACAGTCCAGGATGTCTGGCTTAGGTGAGTGACCACATCATCATGGTTATCCAGGTCACTAAGATCTTTTTTGTACAGTTCTTCTGTATATTCGTGCCATCTCTTCCTAATCTCTTCTGCCTTTTTTAGGTCTTTATCATTTCCATACTTTATCATATTAATCCCACCTGGATTGAGATTCACTTGACAGTATAATACAAGTAAGGATGTCATTGTTCAAATTTTTTAATCCTTATGCTTCAATTATCATTATGTAATTTTACTTTCTATGTCCAATGTAGCTGCGGTTGAAATCACAAAAATAAGGCAATGAATTTTGCAAAACAAGGTACTGCTTTTAAATCTAAAAAAATTACTCTCATTTTTGCATTATTAAAGACTGTGATTCAGGGTTATTGCTATGGGATAGTGAGGGATGGTGAATTCATGCCATACATTCCAACAACTGCTCATCTGTGACCTACACAGCAGTGAGGATACTGTTTTTGCTGCAGAGACTCTTTCTCACACCAGTACATCAGTCCTCTACAAGTAGCCCTAAAGCTACAACCTAAAACCTAAGCTGGAAGCTTAATAGTAAACTTGGTTCTCTCTATCCAACTACAGGACACTACCTGGAATGTTCAGAAGGTCATCTTGCTACAGTTATGTAGACCTCAACCCATTCAACGAAAGATAAAAAGATAAAAGATATCTTTGAAGACCTACTATAAATAAACAAACCTCTTAAGCAATCTACAGATTCAGTGCAATCCCTATCAAATTACCAATGGCATTTTTCACAGATTTAGAACAAAAAAGTTTATATTTTGTATGGAAACACAAAATACCATGAATAGCCAATGTAATCTTGAGAAAAACAAAGAAGAAAAATGAAGCTAGGAAGAAACATGCTCCCTGTCTTCAGACTATACTACAAAGCTACAGTAACTGAAAGTGGCACCAAATGCTAGTGGCACCAAAATCAGAAATGCAGATCAACAGAATAAGACAGAAAGCCCAGAGATAAACCCACGCACTTGTGTCACTTATGAGAAAGGAAGCAAGAATATACAATGGAGAAAAGACAGTCTCTTCAATAAGTGGTGCTGGGAAAACTAAACAGCTACTTTTAAAAGAATAAAATTAGAACTTTCCCTAACACCATACACAAAGATAAACTAAAAATGGATTACAGACATAAATTTAAGACCAGACACTACAAAACTCTTATATGAAAACATACGGAGAACTCTGACATAAACTGCAGCAGCTCCTACAGTAACGAAAATAAAATAAAACCTAAACAAATGGGACCCAATTAATCTTAAAAGCTTTTGTACAGCAAAGAAAACATAAAAAATACCAAATCCAACCTGCAGAATGGGGGGAAATATTTGCAAACTAAGTGACTTACAAGGGATTACTCTCCAAAATATACAAACAGTTCATGCAGTTCAATATCAATAAATAAAAAAACAACAAAATTTTAAAAATGAGCAGAAGATTAAAAGAGACAGTTTCCAAAGAAGATACACAGATGACCAAAAAACACATGAAAGGATGGTCAACATCTCTAATTATTAGAGAAATGTATATCAAAACTACAGTGAAAAAAAAAAAAGGCAAAAATCTACCATGAGGTTTCACCTCACACTAGTCAGAATGACCACCATCAAAAAAATAAATACTGGAGAGGATGTGGAGAAAAGGGAACCTTCCAACACTGTTGGTGGGAATGTAAACTGGTAAAGCCACTATGGAGAAAAATATGGAGATTCCTTTAAAAACTAAAAATAGAGCTACCATATGATCCAGCGATCCCACTCCTGGGCATATATCCAGTGAAAACCATAATTCCAAAAGATACATCCACCTTTATGTTCATTGCAGCATTATTTACAATGCCAGGACATGGAAGCAACGCAACTGTCCATCAATAGAGCAATAGATAAGGAAGATGTGCTATCATACATACAATGGAATATTACCCAGGCATAGCAAAGGGTGAAATAATACCATTTGCAGCAACATGGCTGGGCCTAGAGATTTTCATAATGAGTGAAATAAGTCAGACAGAGAAAAACAGAATATGATATTGCTTATATATGTAATATAACAAAAGGCTACAAATGAACTTATCCACAAAACAGAAGTAGAATAACAGATGCAGAAAATAAACTTATGGTTACCAGGGGATAAAGGGGGGGAGGGATAAATTGGAAGACTGGGATTGACACATACATACTACTATATATAAAATATTAAAATAGATAACTAATAAGAAACTATTGTAAAGTACAGAAAACTCGGTAATAACCTACATGGGAAAGAACCTAAAAAAGAGTGGACATATGTATATGTATAGCAGATTGACTTTGCTATACATTGGAAACTAAGACAACAGTGTAAATCAACTATACCCCAATAAAACTGAAAATAAAAATGAAAGAATGGCAGGGGCCCAAGGCACCACAGGTCTGCTGGAGCAGGCATGTTCATACCTGGTCTTTGCTCCTTAAGATTCCTAAAGTCAAAACCAGAAATTCTTTTCTAAAGGACAATTCATTTGAAGTATTAATCAAAATGCAAATTACTAAAAAAATACATGCACCCCAATGTTCATGGGGTATGGAAAAAGAATCTTTAAAAAAGTGGATATATGTATAACAGATTGACATGGCTATATACGTGAAGCTAACACATTGTAAATCAACCATAAGAAAATCAATTTTTAAAAATGGCCTCAAAAAGGACCTACTGTAAATAAGTAAATGAAAAAAACAGATAAAAGTCCTCATCAAGACACAAATGACTTCACAAGGACCTCATGGTGGAGTCATATACTGCAGACACTTTAACACAATTCATTAGAACCAAAGAGAGTATATATTAGACAAGATGACAAGAGTTTAATAACTACAAACAAAGCTATAAACTGTAACCATAACACAAATATTCACATCTGTACTTACATTCTACCAGGATCAGGGCCCCAAAGGCAACAACAGTGACAAATATGGCACAGATGACATCCAGATACACAGCGAGCCATCGGGACATCGTCAAAAGCAGGAACCAGGCCTCTGGATTTGTGAACCATAATTAGTGTAATACATAAACAGAAAATCCATGTTAGCTGCTTCTCATAAGGAAGAACATTTTCTCAGTTGAGCTACAGAATATTTTACACAGGTAGAACAGCAAAGTTACACACACAAGGAGCCTGAAGATAGAAAACTAGGTTCTAACACAAGACAACTTACGGGATACACAGGAATCAGTCTGGGAAGCATGCACTGTAAAGGTCAGCCCAGAGTTTATCAACAGAAACAGGATCACAAGAAGGAAGAAGGAAAATCGCCTAATCAGTGCCTTTCCTGCAGCGCTGGGCCTCAGCATGAAGATCATCCTCTCACAGGGCTGACTGCTCCCAGCTCTCACACAGCAGACAGCACAGCTCACACAGTTTCCAGCACCTTCTGCCCTCACTACAGGGCCCTGTGGTGTTTATTCTTAGGAGCCAGCGTCTGTGTGACCACCAGCTAACAGGATCTGCATGTGACTTTCAAAATGCCATTTTTATCTTCAAAATACAATAATGATTGGAAAGTTTGGCTTGGATTTTATAGACTTAGAGGAAATTCTGAATTTTCTACTTAGGGAAAAAACTTCACTGATAAAAACATAATCAAGTAGGTGGCAAATCAGGAAATTATTTCCTCAATCACATCTACCACCCTCCATGCTCTGAAGAGTCAGCCACAGCCTGGAGGGCAAGAACAGCCACCACTTGGTTTTGTAAATAAAGTTTCATTGGAACACAGCTACAGTCATTTGCTGATGTATTATCTTTGCCTGTCTTTGCGTGACTGGGCGACTTCACTTTCACTTTTCACTTTCATGCATTGGAGGAGGAAATGGCAACCCACTCCAGTGTTCTTGCCTGGAGAATCCCAGGGATGGGGGAGCCTGGTGGGCTGCCGTCTATGGGGTCGCACAGAGTCGGACACGACTGAAGCGACTCAGCAGCAGCAGCAGCAGCAGCAGCAGCAGTCTTTGTGCTACAACAGCAAAGGTGAGTAGTACAACAGACGCTGTATAATACTCAAAGCCTACAATATTTACTATCTGGATCTTGACAAAAAAAGAAAAGTTTGCTGACTCTTGCCCTAAAGAGACAGAAGTCTACAGGGCACAGTGACGCAAGGACAATGCGAGCCAGTCAGAGGAGAAAAGCATGTGGTGATGGGGAAGAGGGATAGACAGAGGGATGCTGAGAGGAAGGGGTGGGGGAGGCAGGTGTGCAGAGGGGGATGAGGGGCAACAGAGAGAGAGGTAGGAGCAGCCAGGCCACCTGAGAAGAAGGTCAGGTCTCAGAAGGCAGCAGATCTCATTTCTGAAATCATCTCCAGAAACTAACAGACCTGAGTGCAAATCCTGGTGTGCGTCAAACAGTTTCTGAAACTTGTGTTCAGCTTTGTATGCCCGGATGGTCCAGAGTCCCCAGAGAGAAGATGATAAGTGGGAAAATACTGGGCTCCATGCTGGGGAAGCAGAGAGACACACGACAAAGTCAGAAAGGCTGGATGCCAGAAACCACCACCTCCCGGGCTCTGTGGTCACGCGTCCCACCAAAGGGAATCCTCCATGTGACCCTCAAACTCCTGCTCACTCCAAGCTTCACTTTAATGACCTGGGAATGAAAGATTCTCCTTGAAAATATCTTTGATCAAATTCAAATCACAGCTAGATTTAGATAAAGAAATTCTTGTTCTTTCATCAATATCCTCTCAAACATGCCTGCCTCCAATTTTTCTGGCATGTCACCAGGTGGAAATTGTTCACAATTTTTAAAAAATATATTAAAGTATAGTTGATTTACAATAATGTTCTAGTTTCAGGTATATAGTATAGTCATTCAGTTATTATTTTTTTGGATTATATTCCATTACAGGTTATTACAAGATACTGAATAAAATTCCCTGTGCTTTACAGCAATTCCTTGTTGTTTTCTATTTGACACATTAATAGCAGTGTGTCTATTAATCTTATACTTCTAATTTGTTCTTCCCTGTCTCCCAATCCCCTTTGGCAACTGTAAGTTTGTTTTCTATGTCTCTGAGTCTATTTCTATTTTGTGTACAGATTCATTTGCATTATTTTTAGATTCCATATAAAAGTGATATCATATTTATCTTTCTCTGACATATTTTACTAATAATAATATTCCCTAACTCCATCAAAGTTGCTGCAAATGGTAATATTTCACTCTTTTTCATGGGTGAGTAATTACTGTTCACTAATTTTTGAATCATTAGCATTTTAAAATTTATTTCCCACAGGTATACACATGTTCCCCATCAATACAATACTGTAAAGTAATTAACCTCCAATTAAAATAAATAAATTTATATTTAAAAAAATAAAATTTAATTCCTCATTAGAGTCCTCACCACACTGAATTTTGTTGAGCTACCTGTGTGCCATTTCCACCTTAGATGAGTAACCTAAGGGCTGGATGTCAGTACATCCCCCACCATGCACCAGAGCCAGATCCAGGACAGGGTGAGACGAGTAAGGGGAGGAGACAGCCTGCCTTCTCCTCCATCCTGGGCCTCTCCCTGCACCTGCGCCAGAAGCCTCTGTGTGGGTCATGGAGCACCTGGCACTGCACCGCCCTTGAGCCCACAGGACCTGGCAGACAAGGAGTCTTTGAATGGTCTTGACTTCTGCTCCAGGAACCTGATGGATGTTTTTATATCTGCCTGCTGGATACCTGTCCTAGTGTTCAGAGGTCACTGCAGCATGTGACACTCACATCACCTTTTTGTAATCTGACAGTGGCCTTAGTATCCATTCTATTCTGAATGGCTTCATGTGCGTTTGGGCCTGGTGTCACGTCATTGACCATTTGTTTCCTATCATCTTCTCTAAGAGCACACTGACCAAGAGCACCAGGGTCAGGCTCCTGCCCATCAGAGAACAGGTGGGCTGCAGGCTGCAGGGCAGGGAGGACCCCTTATGGTTCTTATTCCCCACCATGAACGAGGCTGTATCTTGCTGTTGTCAGGAGCAGACAGTGAGCCTGTGACCTCTGTATGGGATGAGTGATAACTTGTGCTGTATCAGCAAAAAATACTGACATCACTTTGTTACCTGTGCATTTCCTAGAGAAGACCTGTTAGTACAACAAGGTTGTTTACAGGAAGTTAGCAATGCATCTTACAGGAGGCTCCAAAGATTTTATAAAATGATGGGGAAAGGATCTAGGAGGAAACTCCACACTGTTCTCAGGTCCTCATTCCTGAGTCCAGGATCTGAATGCCTGTCTGGTGACAGTTCAGTCAGTACTGATGTGCACCTGGGCACTGCATGTTTGGAGGGGCTGAGGTACAAACAGGTAAAGACACAGAACTTCCTCGTGTGTTTAGTGTTCCCAGTTCAATAAGGAAGGAAGGAGCAGGCTTCCTCCTGTGAGATACTGGGGCTGAGAGAGGGTGGGAAGCCCTGAGCTGGCAGAGGACAGCCTGGGCGGGGCTAGGTGACCATCCACTCAGCCCTAGGATGAGATGGTTGGATGGCATCACCAACTCAATGGACATGAGTTTGAGCAAACTCTGGGAGATGGTGAAGGACAAGGAAGCCTACCATGTTGCAGTCCGATGGGTCAAAGAGTAGGGCACGACTGAGGGACTGAACACCCTCCCCCCACCACTACCACCCAGACAGAGAACACAAACATTCTAGTCAACTGGCCACCACATGTGGTTATCTGAGGTGTGCAGGATGGGGTACCTGGATTAAATGTATTGTCTAACTTGTTGCAGCCTACTGGGTGCAAAAAGTCCAAATATTCCACAGTGATAGTGCCAAAGTTCTCAGACTCTCCAGATCAAATAGTGAGAAAATCTTGTACTGCTTCTTGACAAAAGCCTCAGAAGGAGCACATCTCTCCACTTCTACATGAATGGGAAATGGCCCTTGCCCCAGGCAAAAATTCTCTCAAATATTCTTCTGGAATAACCCCTGTCTCAAGGTACCAGAGACCTGCTTTGCAACAAGACTGTTGAATGACTCATTTCATGAGTGGCCTCATGATCATAAAATGTCTGAAGCCTTGTCTATGCAGAAGACTGGATGGAGCTCATCACTTCCTCTTCTGCCTCCCCAGGTCCTACCATTTTACTCAGTCATATAGGTAGAACGTCATATACACCTGAACACTATTGCTTCCTAGCCATCCAAGCACCTCACCAAACTTGACCTCACAGGAGGTTAGCTGCTTCTCTTGATGAGTGAAAATGTTTTCTACAGACTTTATGAAACTGACGATCACTATCCTTTTTGCAAATAAAGGTAAGTACCTCAAGTGTTTATTATTAAAACAAAACATACCGATGACACACACACACACACACGCACACAAAAAAAAAAAAAAAAAAAAAAAAAAAACCTCCTCTGACTGGATGAACTGAGATTTTTTTCCACTTAGTAGATACAGAAAAGCATGATACTCAATATATGTCTGTTTTTGGCTTGGTTTCTAGAAGGTTCAGTCAGTCAGTCAATTCAGTCACTCAGTCGTTTCCGACTCTTTGCGACCCCATGAATCACAGCACACCAGGCCTCCCTGTCCATCACCAACTCCCGGAGTCCACTTAGACTCACGTCCATTGAGTCAGTGATGCCATCTAGCCATCTCATCCTCTGTCGTCCCCTTCTCCTCCTGCCCCCAATCCCTCTCAGCATCAGGGTCTTTTCCAATGAGTCAACTCTTCGCATGAGGTGGCCAAAGTACTGGAGTTTCAGCTTTAGCATCATTCCCTCCAAAGAAATCCCAGGGATGATCTCCTTCAGAATGGACCAGTTGGATCTCCTTGCAGTCCAAGGGACTCTCAAGAGTCTTCTCCAACACCACAGTTCAAAAGCATCAATTCTTTGGTGCTCAGCCTTCTTCACAGTCCAACTCTCACATCCATACATGACCACAGGAAAAACCATAGCCTTGACTAGATGGATCTTTGTTGGCAAAGTAATATCTCTGCTTTTGAATATACTATCTAGGTTGCTCATAACTTTTCTTCCAAGGAATAAGCGTCTTTTAATTTCATGGCTGCAGACACCATCTGCATTGATTTTGGCACCCCCAAAAATAAAGTCTGACACTGTTTCTACTGTTTCCCCATCTATCTAGAAGGTTAAGTTGGTATAAATTTGCAGTAATTATTCATGGTTGAGGTCTCTGATGCAAACATATTCCCTCATTACTTTTTGGCTATTGTTTTTATAACTTTTAAAAACTATATAACAATCTATTTTCCTTATTTTTGTTTTACTATTGATGAAATGTGTCCATTAATAAGAGAAAAAGTTGATTATTTCATCATCTGTGATTACCTGTTGAACAGAATAATTAATCATAAAATGTTTCCCCATCATTCTGTTTTTTTGCTGCACCTTGCAGGATCTGGTTTCCCAAACAAGGACTGAGGTGGTGGCCCCCACAGTGGAAGCACAGAGTCTTAATCACAGGACCACCAGGGACGCCTCTGTTCCCCATTATTCTAAAATTAGGAAGCTGAATAGAGTAATCAACTAAGTGGATACTGAACCAATCCGCCTCCTGTGTTCTCCTAGGGGATTATTTTCAGCATCATTTATATGAATAGCTTTGAAAAATGGGTACACAAACAGTGTGGTGTCACCCCAAATACTGACAATGACAAAGAGCAAACCTGAAAATAACAGGGCTTATCTTTTCAGCAGGGCTTCCCTGGTGGCTTAAACATTAAAGAATCCACCTACAATGCAGGAGACCTGGGTTCAATCCCCGGGTCAGGAAGATCGTCTGGAGAAGGGATCGGATACCCACTCCAGTATTCTTGCCTGGGGAATTCCATGGACAGAAGAGACTGGTGGGCTACAGTCCATGCAGTCACAAAGAGTTGGACATAACTAAGTGACCAACACACATCTTTTTGCAATACTTTTAACAACTGCAACTTACTAGAACATGTGAAAGAATGTATTTTTCAAATATATCACTTCTGACATATATTTCCTGAGGTTTCCTTTCCTTTTCCAAATTTTTCCTTTCCTTGTCATTTCTGGTAACTTTCAGTTCAGTTCAGTTCAATTCACTCGCTCAGTTGTGTCTGACTCTTTGCAACCCCATGAACAGCAGCACGCCAGGCTTCCCTGTCCATCACCAACTCCTGGAGTCTACCTAAATCCATGTCCAATGAGTAGGTGATCCCATCCAACCATCTCATCCTCTGTCGTCCCCTTCTCCCACCCTCAATCTTTCCCAGCATCAGGGTCTTTTCAAATGAGTCAGTTCTTCACATCAGGTGGCCAAAGTATTGGAGTTTCAGCATCAACATCAGTCCTTTCAATGGATATTCAGGACTGATCTCCTTTAGAATGGACTGGTTGGATCTCTTTGTAGTCCAAGGGACTCTCAAGAGTCTTCTTCAACACCACAGTTCAAAAGCATCAATTCTTCGGTGCTCAGGTTTCTTTTGAAGAAAAATTCTCTATTTTCCTTCTATTATAGTTCTAACATGATGAAATGCTTTCAAGAATAGTATTAATAGAGTGGATACTCTGTGTTAGGAAGTATGTCATGAACAAGACAGAAATGGTCCCTGTCCTCATGGTGCCCACATCCATCCTCCTTGGGCTAAAATGCAAAAGGCAGCTTTAAGGTTTTAAGGTTTTAAGCTTTAAGGTTTAAGGTTTGCTTTAAGAGCCAAACCTACTCTCAGGGGCCATAACTTTCAATCACCTAATGTTAATGGTGAGAAATTCCACAGAACAGTCTGCAGAATTTCAGGGATTTGGTTAATTGCAATATGAATGGAAGACAGCCTCCACTGCTCTCCCAACCTGAGAGCCCTGGTACTCACTTGTACATTCCAGGCGTTTCACATCTCGTGATGTCTCTAAGAAATACCGCCGAAGAAAAAAGAAAATGATGCCAAGGGGAATCACAGGTATAGCAGTCCAAGGAACTGCAGCCACCATCACGCCCACCACACCAATCACAAGTAGAAATGTCTGAAATAGTGAAAATACAGAGGGCTTTGTGTCAAGGATACTTTTCAAAGATAAACATTAGTGATTTTTTAGGATTAAGCTCCTTTCCTTGAAACTTGTTGAAACAGCAGGGAATGGTTTTCCTTCCAAGGAAATAAAACTATAGGTGGTCCTCATGATGTTTATTGAATGCACCCAACACTCTGATAAGTACTTTCTAGGTATCAGCTCTTGTGACACACTCAGTAGCCCTTTGAGGCAGGCATTTCTATTTTTAACAGATGAAACTATTTGAGGATCAGACAGTAGGAGCTGCATCTCAAATTTTCAGGAGTCAGCAGATGTTACAAGAGAGAGGAGTGAGCAGGCATCACAGATGAGGAATCCAGATGCCTCGCTATCCATGTAGCGATAAAGAAGTGGTTAATTACAAAATTCAGTGTAACATGTCTAGTAACAGCATTATCTAATTTTACAAATGGAGACAGTGAGGCACAGGAAGAGGAAAAGCAACTTGATGGACACTGCAAAGCCAAAGTCACGGAGCTGGCAAGCCCATGTCATGAGCAATTATGACATTTTTAAGCTTGCCCCCAACTTACAGCCATCTTTCTATCATTATACCAAGTATTTAAAATGCTCATTCCAAAGGTTAACTATTATAACAAGACCAGATTCCATTTACGATGTGTGCACTGTGTGTAAGGCTCTGTGCTGAGTTCCATGAACACTCTCTTAATCATCACATTATCCCCTGAGATGATTTTCTCTTGGGAAATGATCTTGGTCTTAAAAGACAGCAGGTAGAATAGAAAATGAAGTCATTGGTTGACGTTGATTTAAGCATCCATCTTTATCAGGAAAAGTATGATACCCTGGAGGACAGTATCAGGCAATAAAAATGCAATCAACATTTAGTGTCTGCCTGCTATGAAAGTTGGGTGGGGTGCTAGGGACTTGCAGATTCACCCAATCTGGGTCAAGGCCTCTAGTGCTGGGGAAACACAGGGAAGAATACCTGAATATTTTTAGACAATTCTAAGACTCGTGGCTGATTTTATAGGCTTGTTTAACAAATAGAAAGAGTGGCATGAATGACTTGCAGGCAGTAATCATAGCTGATGGAAATTTTGACCAAAAAGGAGCTGGCATGAGAAGGCTGAGATGCTTGTCTAAGTTAACACTGGCTGTTCTTTAAGATAAGAAATATGAGGTTGGCAGGATAAGTGGTTGTCCTAAAGTTTCCCAGGAAGGTACTGCTTATCCTGGAGAAAGAGAGGACCAGTTTGTACTCAGAGAATCCCAGAGCCACAGCTGCAGGTGGGAGGAACAACCAACCAGAACTGTGACTCTGTGGCCAGGAGCCCTTGGGAACCGAACTGAATGATCTGGATGGAGACCCATGTGCTTTTCCTATTTCTCCATCTCTTCCATGGTATCAAAAGAAAACTCAGAGTGAAGAGAATGGAGTTCTGAAGGAGTAAATTATAATCATAAGTGGAAAAAAATAGAGCTATCTGACCTCCCTCCTATTAGACTGACAGAAAACAATTTCTTACAGCCACTGGTTTGACTGTGCATCCTACCAGGCTACAGCCTTCATGTTCATGGGGAGGGGTCCTTCCACCTCCTTCTATGTCTAGCCTTTAGGTCACTTGGCTTGCCATTTTCATTTGTCAAAAAAAAAAAAAGACCCTACTAAAATGTCAATTATAAAAAAAATTACTGGTTTTTAGCAGACTTGTATCATTTGATAGATAACATTCATCGATTTCAATAATCTGGCTCTCCCCAGGTGGCTTCCCTGGTGGATCAGTCATTAAAGAATCTGACTGCTATGCAGGAGACCCAGGTTTGATCTCTGGGTCAGGAAGTTCCACTGGAGAAGGAAATGGCAACCCACTCCAGTATTCTTGCTTGGAACATCCCATGGAGAGACGAACCTCGAAGGCTAGAGTCCATGGGGTCAAAAAGAGTCAGACAAGACTGAGCGACTGAACCACTCCAGGTGAGGGCCTTTTACGTCCAACTCAGCCTGGCAGGTAACCTGGGAAGCAGAGGTAAGATCAAAATGAAGGGCTCCATGGAAGCTGTGCCAATGCTTTTTCCTTAGGTACCCGCTGAAGACCTATTAGTAATGCTCTTAGAAGCTCCGGAGTTCAGATTTCATGGCCCTAAATCTAAAACAATTTAAAGAGGATGTCTCTAACAGCTTTATTATACACACACACACACACACACACACACACACACACACACACACACAACATATTGATTTCCCAAGTGGCTCAGATGGTTAAGAATCTGCCTGTAATGCAGAAAACTCAGGTTTGATCCCTGGGTTTGGAAAATCCCCTGGAGAAGGGACTAGCAACCAGCTCCAGTATTTCTACCAGGAAAATTCCATGCACAGAGGAGCCTGGCAGACTATAGTCCATGGGGTCCCAAACAGTTGGATATGACTGAGCACTTTTACTTTTATATGTATATACATTTATGAATATTGTATTGCCAGCCATCTCAAACACTTTATAGAAGTTTATAGAAGATGAAAATAGTATCTAAGCAAAAAGTCAACATCTGAAGAAGGAAACAAAAGATCCTAGTGTACAATAAGCACACAATAAATCCCTTCCTTAAAGCCAACCTCATTTCTTTCTCCAAATCACCAGAAATTCCAAAAAGCCCAATTCAAGCTACACAATTTCCCCCACTGGTTGGATTCCAGGCCATCTGATGGACCATATCACCATGGCCAGCGCTTCTGCACCTCTGTCACACTATGGAAGAGAGACAGTGATGGGTATATAGAAAGAAGCATATAGACCCAGAAGCAAGTGACCCAAGTCTTGATAAATAAGGAGAATCATTATTTTTATATATTTCCCATTTGGATCACACCATTTGGGATATTCTATCCAAAGTCTATGAATCCACATGCACAAATAAAAAAAAATTCTGAGATGAACTCTTTCACTTGAGAGAAAATGGTGATTTTTCACAATTCAGAAAAATTCTTCAGTTGGCAGAGGATGATGATCTATACCTGGAGGAGAAATTCCATTAGCCCAATATTGTGCTGAGATAGGGTTTTCCTGGTGGCTCAGGTGGTAAAAAATCTGCCCGCAATACAGGATACCTGCCTTTGGTCCGTGGGTTGAAAAGATCCCCTGTAGGAGGGCATGGCAACCCTCTCCAGTATTCTTGCCTGCAGAATCCCTAGGGACAGAGGAACCTGGCGGCCTACAATCCGTGAGGTTGTAGAGTTGGACACAACTAAGCAACTAAGCACACAAGATTAACACTAAGCGAGGGTCAGTGCTGAGTCTTCATGTAATCAGATACAGTAGCTTGCAGGTCGTAGGAAGTTTAAAGATCAGCTCTGGTTCTAAGAGCCCTCCTTCATCACCTCTGTTTCCTTTGATATAACCCAACTCATTTAACTCTGTTAAATCAGGACATTATAAAACATTGGTGAGTCTTAGCTATATGATGAGATCTATACAAACCCTATCATTTTGCCTTTTCATACTATTCATGGGGTTCTCAATGCAAGAATACTGAAGTGGTTTGCCATTCCCTTCACCACCAAGGGAACATTTCATGCGAAGATGGGCTCCATAAAGGACAGAAATGGTATGGACCTAACAGAAGCAGAAGATATTAAGAAGAGGTGGCAAGAATTCACAGAAGAACTGTACAAAAAACTTTTCATGACCTGGATAATCACGATGGTGTGATCACTCATCTAGAGCCAGACATCCTGGAATGTGAAGTCAAGTGGGCCTTAGAAAGCATCACTACGAACAAAGCTAGTGGAGGTGATGGAGTTCCAGCAGATCTCTTTCAAGTCCTGAAAGATGATGCTGTGAAAGTGCTGCACTCAATATGCCAGCTAATTTGGAAAACTCAGCAGTGGCCACAGGACTGGAAAAGGGCAGTTTTCATTCCAAACCCAAATAAAGGCAATGCCAAAGAATGCTCAAACTACCGCACAATTGCACTCATCTCACATGCTAGCAAAGTAATGCTCAACATTCTCCAAGCCAGGCTTCAGCAATATGTGAACCGTGGACTTCCTGATGTTCAAGTTGGTTTTAGAAAAGGCAGAGGAACCAGAGATCAAATTGCCAACATCCACTGCATCATCAAAAAAGCAAGAGAGTTCCAGAAAAACATCTATTTCTGCCTTATTGACTATGCCAAAACCTTTGACTGTGTGGATCACAATAAACTGTGGAAAATTCTGAAAGAGATGGGAATACCAAACCACCTGACCTGCCTCTTGAGAAATCTGTATGCAGGCCAGGAAACAACAGTTAGAACTGGACATGGAACAAAGGACTGGTTCCAAATAGGAAAAGGAGTACGTCAAGGCTGTATATTGTCACCCTGCTTATTTAACTTCTATGCAGAGTACATCATGAGAAATGCTGGGCTGGAAGAAGCACAAGCTGGAATCAAGATTGCCGGGAGAAATATCAATAACCTTAGATATCCATATGACACCACTGTTATGGCAGAAAGTGAAGAGGAACTAAAAAGCCTCTTGATGAAAGTGAAAGAGGAGAGTGAAAAAGTTGGTTTAAAGTTCAACATTCAGAAAATGAAGGTCATGGCATCCGGTCCCATCACTTCATGGGAAATAGATGGGGAAACAGTGGAAACAGTGTCAGACTTTATTTTGGGGGGCTCCAAAATCTCTGCAGATGGTGATTGCAGCCATGAAATTAAAAGACACTTACTCCTTGGAAGAAAAGTTATGAGCAACCTAGATAGCATATTCAAAAGCAGAGACATTACTTTGCCAACTAAGGTCCGTCTAGTCAAGGCTATGGTTTTTCCAGTAGTCATGTATGGATGTGAGATTTGTACTGTGAAGAAGGCTGAGCGCCAAAGAATTGATGCCTTTGAACTGCGGCATTGGAGAAGACTCTTGAGAGTCCCTTGGACTGCAAGGAGGTCCAACCAGTCCATTCTGAAGATCAATCTGGGATTTCTTTGGAAGGAATGATGCTAAAGCTGATACTCCAGTACTCTGGCCACCTCATGCATAGCGTTGACTCATTGGAAAAGACTTTGATGCTGGGAGGGATTGGGGACAGGAGAAGAAGGGGACGACAGAGGATGAGATGGCTAGATGGTATCACTGACTCGATGGAGGTGAGTCTGAGTTAATTCCGGGAGTTGGTGATGGACAAGGAGGCCTGGAATGCTGCGATTCATGGGGTCGTAAAGAGTTGGACACGACTGAGTGACTGAACTGAACTGAATACAAACCCTGGACTTCCCTGGTGACTCAACGGTAAAGAATCTGCCTGCATTGCAGGAAGTCCTGGGTTTGATCCCTGGGTTGGGAAGATCCCCTGGAAATGAGAATGGTACCCCACTCCATTATTCTTGCCTAGAGAATTCCATGGACAGAGGAGGCTGGTAATCTATAGTCCATGAGATTGCAAAGAACTGGACACAACTGAGTGACTAACACATACAAACACACATATAAAGCCTAAGACTAAGATTTCTACACCTGCCCTTTGCTTGGGATATATTAATCACATTCTTCATCCCTCATTTGGCTGCCTTGGATCTTTTCACAACCACGTAAGCTCTGGGACCTGAGAATCCTTCAATTCACTCCCAACTGAGTCACGACTAACTGCACTGAAGAGTGAATGGTGTGGTTTGGTTCACAGTTTGCTAACCAGCACAAGAGGAAGCTTTAGGGAAACATGCTGTATCTCTTCCTTCATGGTTAGTGTATCTCATTGATCAATAGCTTCCTTTTCACTTTTCTCAGGTTTGAATGTTACTACAAAATTTAAGTCTGGAGTCCTCTTATTTGATAATTTAACAAGGTACACCTTAAAAAGAAGAACACTATAAAAGTATATCACAGGGGAATCTACTCAACATTCTGTAATAACCTATTTGAGAAAAGAATCTAAAAAATAATGAATACTTGTACATGTATAACTGAACCACTTTGCTGTACATCTGAAACAAACACAACATTGTAAATCAACTATATTCCAACAAAATTAAAATATCTTTTAAAAAATAAAAAAGTCTTAAAAAATAAAAAATAAATAAAAAATAAAAAAGTCTTTAAAAAAGTTTAAAGTCAAGGATTTTGAAATCCATCTTATAAATAAAAGAAAAAAAACAGCACATTAAAGTATGTAGAAGAATGAATATAAGAAAAAAAAAATTGACTCTTGAGAGTCCCTGGGACAGCAAGGAGATCAAACCAGCCAATTCCAAAGGAAATCAATGCTGATTATTCACTGGAAAGTTTGGATGCTGAAGCTCCAATACTTTGGCCACCTGATGTGAAGCACTGACTCACTGGAAAAGACCCTGATGCTGCAAAAGATTGAGGGCAGGAGGAGAAAGGAGCGACTGAGGATGAGATGGTTGGATGGCATCATCAACTCAATGGACATGAGTTTGAGCAAGCTCTGGGAGATAGTGAATGACAGGCAAGCCTGGCCTGCTGCAGTCCATCAGGTCACAAAAAGTCAGACACAATTGAGCAACTAAGTGACAAAAGACCTGAATGAAAAAGTAAACTAACCTTTAAACAGAAAAATCAACAAAGACAAAGCATGTTTATTTGAAATCACCAAAAAACACAAAAGAAAAAAAAAGAGAGAAAATTTACAATTCACATGAATTCAAACAGGGTAACACAAAAGACTGGGCTTCCCTGGTGGCTCAGATGGTAAAGAATCTGCTTGCAATAGGGGAGACCCAGGTTTGAGCCCTGGGTTGGGAAGATCTCCTAGAAAAAGAAATGGCAACCTACACCCAGTATTCTTGCCTGGAGAATCCCATGGGCAGAGGAGTCTGACAGGCCACAGTCCATGGGGTTACAAAGAGTCGGACATGACTGAAGAACTAACACTTTAGCTTTCACTTTAATACAAAAGATACCATAAGTATTACAAAGAGAATATAATAAACATTGTGCAGATAAATTTTTAAATTTTAATGTAAAGGACAAATGTCTTTAAAAATGACATACAAAACTAACATAATGACATAGAAAATCTGAATAACTGCATATTGATTTAAGATTTTGAATCCTTTATTTTATTTTACTTTATTTTATTGTTTTGGCCATACTATGCAGCTTGTGGGATCTTAGTTTTCCTACTAGCAATCCCAGGCTCACAACAGTGAAAGCATAATGTCATGACCCCCTGGACTACTAGGGAATCCCCTGAATACATAATTTTTTAATTTCTCAAAGACTGTAAGTCCAGAGGGCTTCACAAAAACATTGTGCAGAAAACTTTTGCCAAACTTTTCCAGGGTATATAAGTCCAGCATTATCATGATATGAAAACCAGATAAAGACATTAAGAGAAAGAAAAACTGCAAACCAAACTGTCTTTGAATATTAAATGACATACCAATGAACTGAATCTAGCAATATAAAAAGGATAATATTCCACAATCTAACTTGACTGAGCAAGTTCAAAATCCTCAGGTTCACCTGTTACAAAGGACAGGCAGGAACCCTTGGGCAGGAGCTGATGCTGTTCTCCACAAGCAGAATTTCTTTTACTTCAGGAAGGCTTGTCCCTACTTAAAATCAACTGATTATGGACTTTAATCACATCTACAAAATACCTACAGAGCAACACACACAACACCTTTTGACTGAATAACTGAGGAATGTAGTCTGGTCAAGCTGACATTAAACTGACCATTAAAAATGGAAATATTTCCCATATATTTTCATGAGGATACATAAGAATTGATGCTTTTGAACTGTGGTGTTGAGAAGACTCTTGACAGTCCCTTGGACTGCAAGGAGATCCAACCACTCCATCCTAAAGGAAATGAGTCCTGACTATTCATTGGAAGGACTGGTGCTGAAATGAAACTCCAATATTTTGGCCACCTGATGCAAAGAACTGACTCACTGGAAAAGACCCTGATGCTGGGAAAGATTTAAGACAGGAGAAGGGGATGACACAGGATGAGATGGTTGGATAGCATCACCAGCTCAATGGACATGAGTTTGAGCAAGCTCCAGGAGTTGGTGACAGATAGGGAAGCCTGGCATGGTTCAGTCCATGGGGTTGCAAAGAGTCAGACATGACTGAGTGACTGAACTGACATTCTTCCGATAACAAAAGCTGACAAAATATTTTAAGAAAACAAATTGTAGATCAATATCCTTCATGAACAATAGGTACAAAAATTCTTGACAAACTACATATAGCAATACATAAAAAAGATGCTACATTATGACAAAGCAAAGTCTTTTCCAGGAATGTTGTTTAACTTTCAAATACCAATCACTATAATTCACATTAAAAGAGTGAAGATAAATAATAATATGACCAGCTGAAGAGATGTAGAAGAAATATTTGTTAAAATTCAATGCCTATCTCTCATTTTTTTTAAAAGAAAAAATTCTTGGCAACTGAATTAAAAGAAATATTTTAAACCTGATAACAGATATCTACCTAAAAAATTACAATTAATATTATTTGCAATGAAAAATTACTGAAAGATTTTGCCATAAGAATACAAGATTATCTTATCTAACCAATTCTCTTTAACACTAAATGGAAACTCTAGCCACAACTATTCAAGAAAAGGAAATAAAAGTCATAAATATTGGAAATGAAGATATAAAACTGAAATTACTTACAGCTGACATGATTGCATATGGACAAAATCCTATAGAATTAAAAACAAAACAAAACATACTGCTATCAACTCCAGGCAATGCAAAGTTAACTCACAAATAAATCAACTGTATTTCCATAGACTAGCAACAAGTAAGTAAATAATAGTATCAGAAACAAGACTTCCCTACTGGTACAAGTGGTTAAGAATCCACCTGCCAATGCAGGGAACACAAGTTAGATCCCTGGTTCACAAAGAATCCACATGTGCAGAGCAGCTAAGCCCATGTAACACAGTCACTGAACCAGGCTCTAGAACCAGACGGCTGCACCTACTGAGCCTACGTGCCACAACTACTGAAATCCATCTGCCCTAGAGCCTGTGCTTTGCAACAGGAAAAGCCACCAAAATGAGAAGTCCATCCACCGCAACTAGTCGCCCCCTCTCACTACAACTAGACAAAGCCCATACATAGCAAAGTAGGTCCAGTGCATCATAAATAAATGAATAAATAATTTTTAAAAATCCTATATACTATGAAAAAGCAAATATGCATGGATAAATTTAACCAGAGAAGTGTAAGATATCTATACTAAAAATTACAAAATATTTCTAAAATTAAAAAAGACCTAAATAAGCAGAGAGAGACACATATTAGTAATTGCAGATCCAACATTGTTAAGACTCAGACTTCTCAAATATTCTATAGCTAAAAGGAAATATTAATAAAAATTTCAGCAGGCTTTTATTTAAAAACAAATTGAAAGGCTTCTAAAATTGACACATAAAAGTAGAGAATCCAGAATGATCAAAGCAACCTTTACAAAGAAGCACAAAGTTAGACAATTTAAACTATGGGTTTCAACTCCTATTAAAATGCACAGTAACTAAGAATGCAGTATTGGTATAAGGATCAAAATATTGGTATAAACTGCAACTACTGAGGAACAAAATAAATTATACAGATGCAGATTTCCTTAATTCAATGCATAAAAGTCTTTAACAAATGTGTCTAGAATAATGGAAAAAATAAAACTCAACCACTAGTTTTACTCTTTCACATACAAAAGTTAGTGCAAGATGCATCGATATCTAAAAAGGTAGAACATAGAAAAGAATCTTCACACTCCTAAGGATGTGCAAAGATTTCTTAGGATACAAAACATCAACTAAAAAAGGGAAAAAAGGGAAAAAAAGGTAAACATTAGACTTCATCAAAATTAAACCTTGACCTCCACTAAGGATATAAATGGCAAGCCACTGACAGGAAGAAAATATCCACAAAGCACTAGTATTACATATATGCTAAAAATAAACATCCCTAAGGGGGATTTGAGGAAGGGGTTGGGGAAGGGATCAACACCCACTGAAATCTCAAAATGACAAAGTCATTATTCAGTGGGAGAGGCTGGGATATTCTCTACACACTTTCCCTGACATGTCTACACAATGAAATGCAAGGGTCAGTGGTGCTGAGACAAGTAAAGGCTGCAAAAGCAAGTGACCCACAATAACCTATTACACTGAGTCTCAGGCTTTGTTCTCAATATCCAGATGCAGTGGCCTGTTCTTCTGCTCTCCCCTCTCTGGGAAGAAATGACCGAGGACACCTCCTTCACATCTTCTTTTTCTTGGGCATTTTCACTTCATAAAACTGCAGTCAGTGTGCTGTGTGTGCTGAGGAGGGAGTGACACAGACCCTGGTGGTCCCACCACAGCCAGCATCAGTGGCTCAAGGGCATTTGCCCTTTGTGTCCATGAAAGGACATGAAGACTCAGTTCAGCTCTGACAAGCTGCTGTTTTGTTTTGTTTTGTTTTGTTTTTTAATTTCCCTGAATGAGGGGTGTGTGGGGAATAAGCATTTTGCAACTTAGTTTTCCTCAGTAAATTACAGTATTTTGCTGAGAGCAGCTGTGTGCAAGTTCACACGGTCAGAGCAGTCTCAAATTTCTTTTTTTTTTTTTTGGTGGAAAATTAAAATGCCTAAACCTAACTTCCTCATCTCACCTTCATTTTCACTTGTTTTTGCAGTGGAAGACTCCTTTGAGGTGATGATTTCAATAACAAGAATTGTAGATAATTGAGACTTCTTAGTGTTATTTGGGACTTTGGCAAATTGTATTAAAATTACATTGCTCTGAAATATTTAACGCTCAATGATCTATCTTGAAAACAACTGATTTTTATTTTGTGAGTCTACATAAGAAAGTGTCCATCAAAATCTTTGAGAATTACAAACCTAGAATCTCTGTGATACAAATTCATGAGATGATATTTATGGGCTTGAAACTGTCTCTGACAATAACTTTAATGCCACATAATGCCACTTTGCCAAAGGCAAAAAGAGAAGAGGAAAACAGAGAATAAGATAGCTAGATGATATCACCTATTCAATGGACATGAACTTGGGCAAATTCCGGGAGATAGTGAGGGACAGGAAAGCCTGGCATGCTGCAGTTCATGGGGTCACAAAGAGTTGAACATGATTTAGCAACTGAACATCAACAAAGATCACTGTCATCAGACTATTTCTTACCTAAAACACATATGTGGTATTTTTAAAATAGTTACTTACTGCTCAACATGCACTTAGATGTTATGCAAATAATGATATTAAAATGAACTTCATTTTGTCTTCCCAACAAACCTTAGGAAGTGAGCATTATTTTCTCCAATTTACAAAAAGGAAAGTGTGGCTTTGTGGGGCAGAGATGGTAAGAGGGAGAGCTGGGACAAGGGCTTGGAAAAGGAGATGGCGGGGCTCTGCACTGCCACACTTTAAAGATGTTGACATCATAAATGATTATCAGGTGCAATCATACCACATAAGTTGATTTTTTAATACTTCATCCTCTGAAATGGTGAACAGCTCCAATTTCCCCAACCACTCATATAATGTGACTGAACAGGCTGGTAGCTCTGAGAGTCAGTGTACAGGATGGTGCACAAACTCATGATTGCCTCTCTTTTGGGATCTGGTCTCTGGATGACATCACCTGAAAAGGTGGACTGTCCTACATTGTGGACAACTACTAAGAATCCAGGGTTTTCCTTAGCCACACTTGGCATCACTATCACAAAATATTAAATAAATTATCTGAAATTTCATTTAAGGGAGTGAGAAGAAATTAGACAAGGGAAAGTATATGGAATAAACACTTTAGAAGTAATAAAAATAAAAATGATCAAGAACTTTCTAAGTTTTATACAACAAGGAAAACCAAAATCATCAAAAATGAGTTTGAACACAGGTGCGCTTACACAGCTGAAAAAGGTCCTTCCAGCTTCTTCCCTTCCCCACCTCAGGTGGTTATAGAGAGAACGACTGGGTCCCACACAAGAACTTGGCTTCCACGAACACCTCCTGTCCCAACATCCACAGCAGCCTTTCTCTTTCATCTGGGATCAAATGTTGCCTCCTAGAAGCTCCACCACCACCTGGACCAGGAGTCAGCCCTTCTCATCAGGTGGCCAAAGTATTGGAGCTTCAGCTTCAACACCAGTCCTTACAATGAATACTCAGGACTGCTCTCCTTTAGGATGGACTGGTTGGATTTCCTTGCAGTCCAAGGGACTCTCAATAGTCTTCCCCAACAACACAGTTCAAAAGCATCAAGTCTTCGGCGCTCAGCTTTATTTATGGTTCAACTCTCACATCCATACGTGACTACTGAAAAAACCAAAGCCTTGACTAGATGGACCTTTGTTAGCAAAGTAATGTCTCGGCTTTTGAATATGCTGTCTAGGTTGGTCATAACTTTCCTTCCAAGGAGCAAGTGTCTTTTCATTTCATGGCTGCAGTCACCATCTGCAGTGATTATAGAGCCCCCAAAAATGAAGTCTGCCACTGTTTCCACTGGTTCCCCATCTATTTGCTATGAAGTGATGGGACCAGATGCAATGATCTTAGTTTCCTGAATGTTAAGCTTTAAGCCAACTTTTTCACTTCTCTCTATCACTTTCATCAAGAGGCTCTTTAGTTCTTCTTCACTTTCTGCCATAAGGGTCGTGTCATCTGCCTATCTGAGGTTATTGATGTTTCTCACAGCAATCTTGATTCCAGCTTGTGCTTCCTCCAGACCAGCATTTCTCATGATGTACTCTGCATATAAGTTAAATAAGCAGGGTGACAATATACAGCCTTGAGGTAGTCCCTTTTATATTTGGAACCAGTCTGTTGTTCCATGTACAGTTCTAACTGTTGCCTCCTGACCTGCATACAGGTTTCTCAAGAGGCAGGTCAGGTGGTTAGGTATCACCATCTCTTTCAGAATTTTCCCCAGTTTATTGTGATCCACACAGTCAAAGGCTTTGGCATAGTCAATAAACAGAAGTAGATGTTTTTCTGGAACTCTCTTGATTTTTTGATGATCCAGTGGAATGTGGACAATTTGAACTCTTGTTCCTCTGCCTTTTCTAAAACCAGCTTGAACATCAGGAATTTCACAGTTCATGTATTGCTAAACCCTGGCTTGGAAAATTTTGAGCATTACTTCACTAGCGTGTGAGATGAGTGCAATTGTGTGGTAATTTGAGCATTCTTTGGCATTGTCTTTCTTAGGGATTGGGATGAAAACTGACATTTTCCAGTCCTGTGGCCACTGCTGAGTTTTCCAAATTTGCTGGCATATTGAGTGCAGCACTTTCACAGCATCATCTTTTAGGATCTGAAGTAGCTCTACTGGAATTCCATCACCTCCACTAGCTTTATTTGTAGTGATGCTTCCTAAGGCCCACTTGATGTCACATTCCAGGATGTCTGGCTCTAGGTGAGCGAACTCACCATTGTGATTATCTGGGTCATGAAGATCTTTTTTGTACAGTTATGTGTATTCTTGCCACCTTTTCTTAATATCTTCTGCTTCTGTTACATCCATACCATTTCTGCCCTTTATTGAGCCCATCTTTGCATGAAATATTCCTTCGGTATCTCTGATTTTCTTGAAGAGATCTCTAGTCTTTGCCATTCTATTATTTTCCTCTATTTCTTTGCATTGATCACTGAAGAAGGCTTTCTTATCTCTCCTGCTATTCTTTGGAACTCTGCATTCAGATACTTATGTCTTTCCTTTTCTCTTCTCTTCTTTTCACAGCTATTGGTAAGGCCTCCTCTGACAGTCATTTTGCTTTTTTGCATTTCTTTTTCTTGGGGATGGTCTTGATCCCTGTCTCTTGCACAATGTCACAAACCTGCATCCGTAGTTCATCAAGCACTCTGTCAATCAGATCTAGTCCCTTAAGTCTATTTCTCACTTCCACTGTATAATCATAAAGTATTTGATTTAGGTCATACCTGAATGGTCTAGTGGTTTTCCCCACTTTCTTCAATTTAAGTCTGAATTTGGCAATAAGACACCTTAAGACAGAGCAGTCAGCTTGTGAAAAGAACAACTGTCTACAAAAACAAAAGAGATTTTCTGAGGTGACTTTGATCCCATAATCGAATTACTGGCTTAAAAGCCTTCATATCTTCAAAGCTGCTCTCTACTAAACTTGTTGGACTTCCCAGGTGCCTCAGTGGTAAGAATCTGCCTATATTGCAGGAGTTACAAGTCTGGTCTTTGGGTCAGGAATATTCCCAGGACAAGGAAATGGCAACCCACTCTGGTAGTCTTGCCTGAGAAATCCCATGGATGGAGAAGCCTGGTGGGTTGCAGTCTATGGTGTTACAAAAGAGTCGGACACAATTTAGCAAGTAAACAACATTGTCCTTGTTAAAGTACTATTTGTACTTCATTTTTAACCAATCTTTTCTTTGTAAGTAACTACACCTGGCTTTATCCAAATAAAATGGTGCAGCAGATATTTGTCCCCTGTGGGAGTACAACGCATCATGCTCGTGCTCAGTTGTGTATGACTCTTGCAGCCCCATGGACTATAGCCCACCAGGCTCATGTGTCTGTGGAATTTTCTAGGCAAGAATACTAAAGAGGGTTGCCATTCCATTCTCCAGTGCATCTTCCCAACCCAGGAATCAAACCCAAGTCTCTTGCATCTCCTGCATTGGCAGGTAAATTCTTTACTACTGAACCACTTGGGAAGCCAAATACTATGCATAATTTAGTTAATCTAGGCTATCTTTCCATGAGAAGTGACTGTCTCTCTGTTATGAAACATGCTCACAGTAAAGGGAATTCACACCAGACACCTGGAAGGCAGAGAGAGAATCATTTACCCAGCATGTTCCTGCTTCAGACCAATCTTGACATGACTGTGTAGCCACTCCTGCCCCAGGTGTTACTCATGTTAACTCAGCCTCCCAATCACAGCTGCACCTCTCTCTCAGAAACACAGCCTCTTATGGAAGATAACTGGACATATCACCAGGCTGAAAGGCCCACCTCCAATCCCTGTGAAAAATCCTTGAGAAACAGGCACTCTGCTCTTCCCTGAGAGAATTCTGGCAGGACTGGTACACTACCTGGATGAAATCTTGAAATATCAGTGGCAACAAGTCATCCATATGCCCAATGTCTTTGAAGAAACGATTTAAAATTCTTCCTGCAAGAATAGGATACAAAAAATTACTCATTTCCTCAGATACGACCTTTAAGAGAAATAATTCATGAATAAATGAAAACAATATTTTTGAAGTATATGTATTTAGGGACTTTCCTGGTGATACAGTGTCCCCAGTGCAGGGGACATGGGTTTGATCCCTGCTGCAAGAAGATTCCACATGCTACAGAGCAACTAAGCCTGTGCACCACAACTACTAAAGCCCATGTGCCTAGAGTCTGAACTCTGCAACAGAAAAAGTGACCACAATGTGCATCAACAAAGGCCCATGCAACTAAAAACAAATAAATAAATCTTTTTTTTTAAAGTATATGTATTAAATATTTAATATATTGGGCTTCCCTTGGAGTTCATGTTAAAGAATCCACTTGCCAACGCAGGGGACATAAGAGACAGGAGTTCAATTCCTGGGTCAGGAAGATCCCCTGCAGTTAGAAATGTCAACCCCCTCCAGTATTCTTGCCTGGAGAATCCCATGAACAAAGGAGCCTGGTGGGCTACTGTCCATGGGATTGCAAAGAGTCAGACATGACTGAGCAACTTCACTCTCACTTTTTACTTTCATGCGCTGGAGAAAGAAATGGCAACCCACTCCAGTGTTCTTGCCTGGAGAATCCCAGGGACGGAGGAGCCTAGTGGGCTGCTATCTATGGGGTCACATAGGGTCAGACACAACTGAAGCAACTTAGCAGCAGCAGCAGCAGCCAGTATTCTTACCTGGGAAATCCCATGGACAGGAGAGCCTGGCAGGCTACAGTCCATGGGAGTACAAAAGAGTCAGACATGGCTTAGTGGTAACACAACAACAAATTTAATATATTACAAATTCATATGAAATAAGCCAATGTCAGTGGTGAAAAGAAAGACAAAATAGGATGATACCGAAAGGTAACAGTGGCAGTAAAAGGAAGGCAGTAACAGGAAGGTTTGGTGGATTAGAAAATGTTCCCTCCCTTTAGATCCATCCCATCTAAAGCTCACTCCAAGTGCTAAATTGGTAAATAAATAGTTGCAAAATACCTAAATTAATCCTAATTGTTACACCAAGTTTGCTTTAATTATCAAGATTAATTTTGCCAAGTGGCACTTTTTAAATAAACATAATTATAACCTGTCAGCAATTGTTGTTTCCCCCCCCCCCCGCCCCCCATAGATGGCTCACAGCAGCTCACATTTTGGGAAATGATGGCTTGTGGCCATTTCCAAGCTGTAAGTTTACTGCTGGGGTAATAAGCCCTTATTTTCAGAGGTGTACTAAGTGTGACAAGCACAGACTTATGAATAAGCATCTAAGAATACCAGAGGGATGTAGGCAGAAAAACTGAAATATTACTAAATGACCAAGAATCACTTATCATTGATTTTACTTCCCTTCTCAGAATCCACAATAATAGTACTTCTTAAGGCTGCAGGATAGAATATGATAATTTCTGGTAAATATCTGGCATAAACTAAAAATGTCACTTGTAACCTCAGTAAACAAAGGATGCTGCAGCCACCAGGACTCTGCAGCCACCCCTGCAAGGGTGGTGCTCCCTGAGGAGACTCAGGATGAGAAAGAACAGGACACTGGCCCCAGACAGGGGAGGTGCACACCAAAGGAACTGTAGCAGGGATGAGCCAATACTGACTCCATGCTGGATGTGTTTCTTTGACCATTGCTATTCACTGCTTTTGTCAAGGAACCCTGCCTTCTGCCTGAATATTAAACTAAAGTGGATTTTATCAGCTCATAGGGAGACAATCTGACCCTCACCAACCTGTGAATGGCTGCAGAAAAACTACCCTCTTATTGTGCAAGATAAATGGCCTTTTGACTTCATTTCCTTGCCTCCTCTCCCCTATGTTCTATTAAAAAAAAAAAAAAAAAAAAAACAGGCATCTAGACCCCAACAAGATGGTTATTCTGAGACATCAGGTTGCCAGGTTTCCAAATAAAGTCATTATTCTTTGCCTTAACACATTGTCTGTAAGATTTATCAGCATTGTGAGAAAGGCAGAGTGGGCTTGAAGTTGGTAACAAGTAACACCACTCTATGTGTTTTTCTCTTCATGCCATCACATTCCAGAAACCAAGACCACCATAAATCATCTATTAAAATTCTGCTTTTGAAAATAAACATAGAAAAGAGTTCAATTTAATACACTACCAAAACAGTAAATAACTGATGCCCCTAAACCTTTGGGCATACTTTTGCAATACTTATTTGGGCTTCTATTTTCTTGAAGGGATGAAGGTCTGATAATAGACACAGGAGAGGGAGACAAGATACACACTGTGCATGCCTGCTGCTCTAGGATTAGTGACCTTAAAGATTTAAACTTGGTTCCAAGTCCTTGAATAATAAATCAGCATCTGGAGAGGTGTACAGGTCATAAAGAGCCTGGTTAACAGTAGTTACAACCACTCAGAAGCTGTGATAACAGAAATTCAGTCCCACTTGATGCTCCCAAATTTATGACTGTAGTTTTCACGTTAACAGGCAAACATGTTAACAGACTGTAGTTTTCACAGCTGCAATAGCAAAAATTCTTCCAATCACTTCCTCACTTCAGCTTTGTAATGAGATGAGATTGTGTGGGCCTCTGCTGCTTACCATCCTGTGCTCCTCACAGTGCCTGGACTAAAGAACATGTGTTGAGTAAATCTGCACAAGATGCTGCCCTAAACAGTCTTATTTAATCCTCACAACAGTCTTGTGAAACAGGAAGGGCAGTGGTCATTCCCATTTCACAGGAGAGAAGTTCCCAGACATCATGTCGACATCCTCACTGAGGTTCATTAGACACTGACCCTGTGCTAAGTGCTGTGAACTATTAACCTGCTTAATGGCCATAACATCAAGATATTGGGAAGTGTGTGAACAACATCCTCATTTTACAGGTAAGAAAATTGAAACACAGAGAAATTAAATAACTAGCATATAAGTATTAACATAACTGGCTATTACTATTATAATTATCTCCAGGACTGAACCCAGGAAGTTGGCTCCAGGGTCCATACGATAACCATGATAACATCCTGCCTGGAGATTTGCTTCCAATAGTATCTACCTACTTTGGCCTTGATCACACAGCTAGTTGATGGCCAGGCCAAGGCTACTCCTGTCCTCCCTCCAGTCACATCCCTGTCTCAACAGGTCTTGTCAATCATCACCTGCAAAAACAAAGCCACGCTGGGCCTCAGCACTAGTCTAACCAACTGAACAGAGTGGGCATGTGCACTGATGAACTAGCTCTTCATAGGAACCCAGGTCACGAGGCCACCTTCAGAAGCAAGACAGGTCAAAGGCCTCAGAAAGAGGGAAGTAACTACTGGGAACCCTTCAGGGACACTTTTATTTAATACTGAAGATCCACCTACTATAAACCACGAAGCCTCTTAAATGTAACCAAAAGTGCACTGTAAAACTAGAGGGCTGATTTTATTGAAGAGGATGTTTACATTTCACTGATCTTGTATTTTAATTAATCTTACATTACCATTTAGGTAAAACTCAAAATATGGGCACATGTCAGAGCTCTGTGGTCCCAGAAATGGATGGGCAAAGAAAGAAAGAAACACACAGCCTGTCTTCTGTAGAGATGTTCCTGGAAGATGGTCCTTCCTAGTTAGCTTAACACTATGTAACACAGCGAACGTTTCAACAACTAGTCAAAAACATTTCAACACATTTGCATCATCTGTTAGGTGTTTCATATGCCACATAACAAATGGACTCCGAAATCATCCTGCAAAGTAAGCAGCCATATATTTTTACAGACATGCATAAATTGGAATAAAAGCTTATATGCTCTTATATTCAGATTTTCTCTAGCAGGAAAAATCATGAGAAGCTTTTGTAGAAAATGAAAAACACAGTGGTTTTCTTCCAAGCATATCTTCCATTTTCAAATATAAAAATGTAACAAGTCACTTAATGTGTTAACAAGACATATTCACTGAAAAATTTGGTGTCTGACTTACCTATTGGATTTCTATTGAAGAACAATACAGGAGCTCTTAAAATGGTCTCCAACATTTTGTTGTGCAAAGTTCGTGAAGAATTAATAAGGATGTAGAATATCAACAGAGACCGTGTGATGCCAAAAAGGACAGTAGACACAGTTAACCCTGAAATAAAGAAACATGACTCAGCACAAGATCTCTGTCTTATCCTCAACCATGCTAAAGCATGGCAGGCAGTTTAAAAAGATACTGTGCATTTTATTCTATAAATAAAATTTGTATAGAGGTTTACATACACAGAATACAGAATATATATATATATATATATATATATAAAAAGTAGATTCTCTAAGAGTTTAATGTTTTCAAAAAACACACATAAATAAAAGTGCGAAAATCACTGTTTTCCTCTCACTAAATGGAAACAGCATGGAGGGAAATGTGTAAACTTCAGCTTCATTCTGGGCTTGTCTAATTCAATTACAAGTTCTAATAAAACTTATAATAAAGATAATTATACAAGTAGCTGATTTTTCTTTTTCCGCATTTCAAATCCCATTATTTACAACATGCCCCATAATCTAAAAGTAAGGTATGCTTTGGTGAAAGTGAAATTGTTAATTGCTGAGTCGTGTCATATTCTTTGCAACCCCATGGGCTGTAGCCCCAAGGCTCCTCTGTCCATGGAATTCTCCAGGCAAGAATACTGGAGTGAGTGGGTTGCCATTCCCTTCTCCAATGCTTTGCTACCAGCACAAGAATTAACAGGGAAAAGGAGACATGATATACTATTTCCTTGTAATTTACAAGGAAAGTTACTCCCATGTAAAGTAGCTTTTTAAGAACCTACTGTATAGCACAGGGAATTCTACTCAATGCTCTGTGTTGACCTAAATGGAAAGAAAATCCAAAGATAGGATATATGTTCAATGGTTCACTTGGCTGTACAACAGAGACTAACACAACATTGGAAAGCAACTATAATAAAAATTAATAAAAAATTAAAATAATACAAATTAACTAGCTACTTCTATGCCCAAGGAGCTATAAAGAGTATGAAAAGACCATGTTAATTTGCAAGTCTCTGAAATAATTGAACTGAGGAAACTACAAATTGTATTTTGACATGAGATAATCTAAACAAGATAATATAAACTAATCTCTCACTATTTTATAGAACCCCAAAGCATTTGTAACTAAATATAATCATTTAAATTTATGTCTTATTAATGACATAAAAGAGCACTACTATCCATATAAAAATTAAAATAACCATCCCCTCCAAACATCTATTCAACTCACAATGCTATATAGAGAGGGATAACTTTGGCAATATATATTCCATCAAGTACTTTTTTCCATTCAGCTACCACATCAGTGTTATTTAATTTCTGAAAGCTGCTCAAATTCCTGAATTCCATCAACAGGAATTTGCCTTAGCCCACCATCCTATATGAATGTGTAACAGCATCCCTTTCTTCTTTTTTAAGCCCTCATTGTCCACCAATTCAGAAAGTAAACAACTGGTAGATTCAAGTTTCTTATCAAGTGATCAATAAAATAAATACCAAATTTCAATGAGTGGATTTTTATATAACTTACTCTTTGTTGAAAGCTTGTACAGGCATTTCCTGTGATAATATTTTAATTTTTAGTTTTTTTTTTTAATTTATTGGGGTATAGTTGCTTTACGATGTTGTGTTAGTTTTTGCTGTTCAACAAAGCAAATCAGATATATGTATACATATATCCCCTCCCTCTTGGACCTCCCTTCCCCCATCCCTCCCCTCTAGGTCATCACAGAGCACTGAGCTGAGCACCCTGTGCAATATAGCAGCTTCCCACTAGCTATCTGTTTTACACATGGTAGTGTACATATGTTAATCCAAATCTCTCAATTCATTTCCCTCACCTCCCCACTCCCGCTCTCTATCCAAACATCTATTCTTTACATCTACAACTCTATTCACCCTTGAAAATAGGTTCATCTATACCATTTTTCTAGATTCCATGTTGTTGTTCAGTCACCAAGTCATGTCCAACTCTTCACAACCCCATGGACTGTAGCACTCAGGGTTCCCTGTCCCTCACCATCTCCTGGAGTTTGCCCAAGTTCATGAATCAGTGATGCTATCCAACTAGCTTATCCTCTGTCACCCTCTTCTCCTTCTGCATTCAACCTTTCCCAGCATCAGAGTCTTTTCCAGTGAGTCAGCTGTTTGCATTAGGAGGCCAAAGTATCGGAGCTTCAGCTTCAACATCAATCCTTCCAATGAACACCCAGAACTGATTTCCTTTACGATGGGCTGGTTGTATCTCCTTGCAGTCCAAGGGACTCTGAAGAATTTTCTCCAACACCACAGTTTGAAAGCATCAATTCTTCACTGCTCAGCCTTCTTTATTGTCCAGCTCTCACATCTGTATAAGACTACTGGAAAGATAGCCTTGTGTATACAGACCTTTGTTGGCAAAGTGATGTCTCTGCTTTTTAACACACTATCTAGGTTTGTCATAGCTTTCCTGCCAAGAAGCAACTGTCTTCTAATTTCATGGGTGCAGTCATCACCTGCAGTGATTTTAGAGCCCAAAAAGAGGAAATTCGTCACTGCTCCCAGATTTTCCCCTTCTGTTTGCCATGAAGTGATGGGACTGGATGTCATGATCTCAGTTTCTTTAACATTCAGTTTTAACTTGGCTTTTTCACCCTCCCTCTTCACGTTGATCAAGAGGCCCTTTAGTTCCTTCTTTCTTTCTGCCATTAGAGTGGTATCACCCACATACCTGAGACTGATACTCTCCAGCAATCTTGACTCCAGCTTATAACCCATCCAGCCCAGAATTTCACATGATGTGCTCTGTGTATAAGTTAAATAAATGGGGTGACAACAAACAGCCTTGTCATACTTCTTTCTCCATCCTGAACTAATCAATTGTTCTATACAGGGTTCTAACTGTTGCTTGACCCACATACAGGTTTCTCAGGAGACAGGTAAGATGGTCTGGTATTCCCATCTCTTTAAGAATTTTCCCCAATTTGTTATGATCCACACAGTCAAAGGCTTTAGCTTAGTCAGTGAAATAGTGGTAGATGTTTTTCTGGAATTCCCTTGCTTCCTCTATGATCCAGCAAATGTTGGCAATTTGATCTCTGGTTTCTCTGCTTTTCTAAATGCAGCATGGACATCTGGAAGTTCTCAGCTCACATGATGCCGAAACACAGCTTGAAGGATTTTGAGCATAACGTTACTAGCATGAGAGATGAGTGCAATTGTCTGGTGGACTGGACATTCTTTAGTACTGCTCTTTTTTGGAACTGGGATGAGGATTGACATTTCCCAGTCCTGTGGTCACAGCTGGGTTTTCCAAATTTGCTGACACATTGAGTGCAGCACTTTAATAGCATCATATTTTAGGATTTTAAATACCTCTGCTGGAATTCCATCACCTCCATTACATTATAGGCAGCAGTGCTTCCTAAGGCTCACTTGACTTCACACTCCAGAATGTCTGGCTCTACATGAGAGACTATATCATCGTGGTTATCCAGGTCATTAAGATCTTTATTGTACAGTTCTTCTGTGTATTCTTTCCATCTCTTATTGATATCTTCTTCTTCTATTAGGTCTTTACCATTTCTGTCTTATATTGTACCCATCTTTGGAAGAAATGTTCCTTTGATATTTCCAATTTCCTTGAAGAGATCTCTAGCCTTACCCTCTCTTTCGTTTTCCTCTATTTCTTTGTATTGTCCATTGAAGAAGGCCTTCTGGTCTCTCCTTGCTATTCTTTAGAACTCAGCATTTAGTTCTAGGAGGTCTTTTATGTCTTCATAGAACTGGTCAACTTCAGCTCCTGGGCTCGAAAATCACTGCAGATGGTGATTGCAGCCATGAAATTAAAAGACGTTTACTCCTTAGAAGGAAAGTTATGACCAATCTAGACAGCATATTAAAAAGCAGAGACATTACTTTGTCAACAAAGGTCCGTCTAGTCAAGCCTATGGTTTTTCCAATGGTCACATGTGGATGTGAGAGTTGAACTATAAAGAAAGCTGAGCGCAGAAGAATTGATGCGTTTGAACTGTGGTGTTGGAGAAGACTCTTGAGAGTGCCTAGGACTGCAAGGAGATCCAACCAGTCCATCCTAAAGGAGATTAGTCCTGGGTATTCATTAGAAGTACTGATGTTGAAGCTGAAACGCCAATACTTTGGCAACCTGATGTGAGGAGCTGACTCATTGGAAAAGACTCTGATGCTGGGAAAGCTTAGGGCAGGAGGAGAAGGGGACGACAGAGGATGAGATGGTTTGATGGCATTGCTGACTCAATGGACTTAGGTTTGGGTGGACTCCAGGAGTTGGTGATGGACATGGAGGCCTGGCATGCTGTGGTTCATGGGGTCACAGAGAGTCGGACACGACTGAGCGACTGAACTGATCTGAACTTCCCAGTAGCATATTGGACATCTTCTGACCTGGGGGCTAATTTTTTAGCATCCTATCCTTTTGCTTTTTTATGCAGTTCATGGGTTTCTCATGGCTAATACACTGGAGTGGTTTGCCATTCCCTCCTCCAATGGGTCCCATTTTGTCATAACTCTGCACTATGACCTATCTGTCTTAGGTGGCCCTACATGGCATAGCTCATAGCTTCATTTAGTTATGCCAGCCCTTTTGCTATGCAGTGATCCACGAAGAGGCTAGATTCCATATATATACATTAATTCAAGTATTTTTTTTCTGTTTTTCTCTTTTTGACTTACTTTACTTGTATGATAGACTTAGGTCCATCCACATCTTGGCAAATGACCCAATTTCATTCCTTTCTATGGATAAGTAATATTTCAGTGTATATGTGTGTCAATCACTCAGTCATGTTCAACTCTTTGCAACCCCATGGACTGAATCCTGCAAGGCTCCTCTGTCCATGGAATTCTCCAAGAATGAATACTGGAGTAGGTTGAAATGCCCTTATCTAGGAGTTCTTCCTGACCCAGGGATCAAACCCAGGTCTCCCTCATTGCAGGCAGATTCTTTACCATATGAGCTATCAGGAAGCACCCCCTCCCCTGACCCAGTGTGTGTGTGTGTGTGTGTGTGTGTGTGTGTGTGTGTGTGTGTGTATACCATAAATGAAATGAAAAGACAGTCCTGAGAATGGGAGAAAATAATTATAAAATAAGTAACTGACCAGGGATTAATCTCCACAATATACAAACAGCTCATACAACTTAATATGAAAAAAAAAATCAAAAAATGGGCAGAAGATCTATATAGACCTTTCTCCAAAGAAGACATACAGATGACCAAGAGGCACATGAAAAGATGCTCAATATCGTTATTAGAGAAATGCAGATCAAAACTCTGATAAGCCAGAAAGAAAAACACCAATACAGTATACTAACACATATATATGAATTTAGAAAGATGGTAATGATAACCCTGTATGAGAGACAGCAAAAGAGACACAGATGTATAGAACAGACTTTTGGACTCTAAGGGAGAGGGAGAGGGTGGGATGATTTGGGAGAATGGCATTGAAACATGTATACTATCATGTAAGAATTGAATCGCCAGTCTATGTTCAATACAGGATACAGGATGCTTGGGGCTGGTGCACGGGGATGATCCAGAGAGATGATATGGGGTGGGAGGTGGGAGGGGGGTTCGAGATTGGGAACTCAGGTACACCTGTGGTAGATTCGTGTCAATGTATGGCAAAACCAATACAGTATTGTAAAGTAAAAATAAAAATTAAAAAAAAAAACTCTGATAAGGTATTACCTCACACAATAAATGCTAGAGAAGGTGTGGAAAAAGGGACCCTTCTTTCACTGTCAGTAGGAATGTAAATTGCTACAGTCACTATGGAGAACAGTATGGAGGTTCCTTAAAAAATAGAACCATCATACGACCCAGCAATTCCACTACAGGGCACATATTCTGAGAAAACCATAATTCAAAAAGACACATGCACCCCAGTGTTCCCAGAAACACTACAAAACTAGGACATGAAAGCTACCTAAATGTCCACCAACAGATGAATGGATAAAGAAGGCATTTTTTTTTAATTTTTATTATTTTTTTTTTAGTTTTTTATTTTTTTAATTTTAAAATCTTTAATTCTTACATGCGTTCCCAAACATGAACCCCCCTCCCTCTCCCTCCCCACAACATCTCTCTGGGTCATCCCCATGCACCAGCCCCAAGCATGCTGCACCCTGCGTCAGACATAGACTGGCGATTCAATTCTTACATGATAGTATACATGTTAAAGAAGGCATTTAAAGTTTTTGTTAAAGACATCCTTTAAGTAGTATGTAATGCTATGCTACATGTATTCTAAATACTCTTGTGAATAGAGACAGTCATGATAATATTAGTCTGGCAAGCCAAAGTTTGAATTAATCACACAGAAGGGGAGGAGATAACACTGTGATCTCAGGGTAAGAAACAGAAGGAATCCTAATTCCTGACAATTGACTTCCCCTGCTCAGATTATCGAGTTATTAGTGAAGTCCAGGTAATGAGCAGTGTGGAAAGGGGAGCTTTGCATACCTGGGAGGGATTAATGCTTTAATTTGGTATCCATGCTGCCAGAGGATTTCATCGAAGACCAATAAAAGCTAAGGTTTACCCAGACAGAATTGGAACAACCTGAACCACAGGGTGGGATCCATTTCTAATCCCCTTGCCAATCCATCAGTTCAGTTCAGTTCAGTTCAGTCGTTCAGTCGTGTCCGACTCTTTGCGATCCCATGAATCACAGCCCTCCAGGCCTCCCTGTTCATCACCCTCTGAGTTCACTCAGATTCACGTCCCTCGAGTCCGTGATGCCATCCAGCCATCTCATCCTCTGTCGTCCCCTTCTCCTCCGGCCCCCAATCCCTCCCAGCATCAGAGTCTTTTCCAATGAGTCAACTCTTCGCATGAGGTGGCCAAAGTACTGGAGTTTCAGCGTTAGCATCATTCCTTCCAAAGAAATCCCAGGTTGATCTCCTTCAGAATGGACCGGTTGGATCTCCTTGTAGTCCAAGGGACTCTCAAGAGTCTTCTCCAACACCATAGTTCAAAAGCATCACTTCTTTGGCACTCAGTATTCTTCACAGTCCAACTCTCACATCCATACATGGCCACAGGAAAAACCATAGCCTTGACTAGACGGACCTCAGTCGGTAAAGTAATGTTTCTGCTTTTGAATATACTATCTAGGTTGATCATAACTTTTCTTCCAAGGAGTAAGCATCTTTTAATTTCATGGCTGCAATCACCATCTGCAGTGATTTTGGAGCCCCCAAAAATAAAGTCTGACACTGTTTCCATTGTTTCCCCATCTGTTTCCCATGAAGTGATAGGACCGGATGCCATGATCTTCGTTTTCTGAATGTTGAGCTTTAAGCCAACTTTTTCACTCTCCTCTTTCACTTTCATCAACAGGCTTTTTAGCTGCTCTTCACTTTCTGCCATAAGGGTGGTGTCATCTGCATATCTGAGGTTATTGATATTTCTCCTGGCAATCTTGATTCCAGCTTGTGTTTCTTCCAGTCCAGTGTTTCTCATGATGTACTCTGCATAGAAGTTAAATAAGCAGGGTGACAATATACAGCCTTGAAGCACTCCTTTTCCTATTTGGAACCAGTCTGTTGTTCCATGTCCAGTTCTAACTGTTGCTTCCTGACCTGCAGACTGATTTCTCAAGAGGCAGGTTAGGTGGTCTGGTATCCCCATCTCTTTCAGAATTTTCCACAGTTTATTGTGATCCACACAGTCAAAGGTTTTGGCATAGTCAATAAAGCAGAAATAGATGTTTTTCTGGAACTCTCTTGCTTTTTCCATGATCCAGTGGGTGTTGGCAATTTGATCTCTTGTTCCTCTGCCTTTTCTAAAACCAGCTTGAACATCAGGGAGTTCACAATTCACGTATTGCTGAAGCCTGGCTTGGAGAATTTTGAGCATTACTTTACTAGCATGTGAGATGAGCAGAGCAATATAAAGTTTGGTGAAAGCACCTATTAGAATACACAATAGCTACATATTTCTGGTGGCTGATTTTCTCAATATTCAATCCTGATTTAACTGCCACAATCCAGTATGGACCAAATTAAGAGTCTCCATTCAACCTCTTTTCTTCTAGTAGATCTTTAAAATAATTGTTTTAATTAATTCATAAAGTAAATGTGATTCAGACACTTAGTCTGTTAAGACATTACTGAATTACTCTGGAAGCCCTTGTTGCTTACACAGACTGATTGTAAGCACCTTAATCTCTGATACAATGGAGCAGATAACTCAACTTTACCTGAATAAACTCCTAGGTACCAGTTCAGAACGAACACTACATCTTCATGTTCTTTTACATATCTCCCAAAATACAGATCATTTTGTACATTTGCCCTATGGAACAGGAAATAAAAAATACTTCACTAAAGATATACATAAAATTTACACAAATATCACCAATAAATTACTTCAATTCAAGAAATGTATTTTATGCTAGAATGTGTTTCCCAGATTACAAGGCCCTCTGTGTGTCTTCCTTTTAAAAATCTGAATCACGACTTTCAGTTTTCAAAATTATCTGTGAAGACAGACTTAGAAAATGAACTTATGACTGCCAAGGGGAAGGATAGTTAGAGAGTTTGGATGCTCATGCACACATTGCTTTATTTAAGACAGGTAACCAACAAGGGCTTATTGTATAGCACATGGAACTCTGCCCAATGTTATGTGGCAGCCTGGGTGTTAGGGAAGTTTGGGGGAGAATGGGTACATGTATATGTATGGTTGCATCCCTTCACTGTTCATATAAAACTATCACAACATTGTTGATTGGCTATATTGCAATACAATATTAAAAGTTCAAAAAAAGAATTGTCTGTGAAGAAGCTGCTACATGGAGGGACATGGGAGAGACCACAGGGGGATCACACACCACCCGCAAGAACTTTCATTTTTCTTCAGGGAAACTATGTGAGGGTCAGAAGAGGAGGCTGACCGAGCCCCATCTCCCCCTGACTCTGTGGGAAAGGGGGCTTTATGTAGATTTTATAGCACTTTGAGTCAGACCAGGAATTACTCACCAGAATGCAAGCCACCAATCCTGCAGGACGTAGGCAACCTGGAGCAGGAAACAGCAGTCACTCAGACACTGACATCACTGAGCCTCACACCCTGCTCACCAGGCTGGGGATGGAAAGGCTCCAGAACATGGAGATGGTCCTTCCGGCTCAGGTCTGCACCAACCCGCCCCTCCCCACCAGATGACCACAGGTCAGGGGAGGGCACCTTACAACCTAATATGCTTAAAAGAAATCCCCTTTTTCCCTAGAAGACTTTGCTCTCCAAATATAATGTACATCAATGCAAATCCAAGTGTACTGCAAAAGGCAGTAATAACAGAACAAATGCTGGGATTTTTCAAAGCAAAAAGCTTGACAGGTAAAGTGATAGTCAGTTCTGGGTGTCAGTTTGGCTGGGCCAGTCTCCAGTGATTCAACCAAACTTTCATCTAGATGTTGCTGTGAACGTATTTTGTGGATGTGGTTCACATCCATCATCAGAACTTCAGGAGAGGAGACCATCCTCAACACTGTGGGGGCCTTGTCCAGTCAGATGAAGGCTTGAAGACAAAACCTGAGGCTTCCTGGAGGAGGAAGAAGTTCTGCTTCAAAACAGCAGGGTCAGTTCCTGCCTGAGGTTTCAGTCTGTAGGCCTGCCTTTCTGATTTTACATTCACCCAGATAGGCCCACAGCTGCATGAGCCAACTCTTTGAGGTAACTCTCTTAATACACATATTTAAAAATAATTATAAAATACAGTACAAATTGTATGTAAATATCAACCTGAGTGCACAAACCAAAATAAATGCCCTTACATACCTGAGCTGCGATGTTTACTAGAATAAGGAAGATGATGACAGGCCAGTCAGCACCAGCTGTGAAGTAATTCTCATAAGTCTTAAAACCAACTTTTCCTTCCAAATGGTCCTCTAGAGGTAGTGCAACTTGTATGTTCTCAGTCTAGAAGGGGAATATGGCAGTGAGATGAAATTTTATATAATGAACCCCAAATTTTAAGAGTTCAACACTGCTCTCCACCACAAAGCTGTGGGAAACAGACACATCGCATGCACTGGCAGGAGCGCAGGATGGTCCATCTCCTGAAGAGAAGGGTGTGGGAATACCTGGCCAAACCACATATGCGTTTACACTTGGACCCAGCCATCCTGCCTGGGGCCAGCGTGAGGAATCCCACCCGTGACAAGGTCATGAGGAAGGAAGCCTGACAAAATGCAAGGATGTGATTAGGCTTCAGGGGTTCCCCCTGGAATTTCCTGAGCACCTACCCCCAAAACCAAAAATCTGCCGGCTTTTGTACTCTGCTCTTCTGGTATTCTCTGGAGAAAGTCAAATCAGGGCTTTAGTCTTCCGCATTTGAAAGGGATATTTCAGTTAAACCCCTCTGATAGCTCTCTAGCTTGCCTAACAGGTTACCCCGGACCTCTTACAGCTTGTGAATTGCTTGCAACCCCCCAACCGAGAGAGGCACAAAGCTTAAAAGCATCTTAAAGATACAGAGCCTTTTCTAAAGAGCTAAAAATCATATTGGTGATGGGTTTTCACTGTTGACTCAATGATTGCTGCCAGGCCTCCATATTCTTTATCTTTTAGGCACCTGGGAGGATGTTAAATAATGTAAACAGGATATGGAAAAAGATATATAATAGTTTTGATGTTAGCAACACTAGACTTTTGAGTTAATTACTTTTTTTTTGTTATAAATCACTGTACCCCTTTTACTTGTTATAAATTGCTGTATCTTTGCTATGTAAGAATGTAACTTTATTTAGTGTTTTTCTGAGAGTGGCACCAGACTTTGGGAAGATAAACACAAATAAGCCTTCTGGTTGACAAACCTTATCAGAAAAGGACTGTAAAATCTTAATTGGCCCCTTTGGGCAGAAGATGATGTAAATTACCTAAGACTTGTGTATACAACTAGGTATGCAGAGAGAAAAGCCTGGTTTTGATAAGAGTCTGGGATGCTAACACTGCATAACTTTGTGTTACCCATTGATCTCCATGTATTATCAAAAGTATAAAAAGCCTTCTGAACAACAAAGGATGGACCAGTTTCTTGGACTAGTCTCTCAGCCTAGTTTCTTGGGAATCTGGCTCCCCCCGTGTCTCTCTCTCTCTCTTTCTCCCTCTCCCTCCTTCTCTTTACTATAATTTCAGGCTGAATTCCCATCTGGAGTGGGGCGGCTCAACACGTCTACTTACTTGTCCTGGCTTCTAAGACCCACGTGAAAGGGAGCCTAAGGTGGGGCACCCTTTGATATTTAAGTGGGCGCCGATGGCCCAATGTAGATGGTGCAAATCTCTTGTCCTGAGATTTTATTGGTCTTCCCTGTAAGCCAAGTTATTCAGCCTCCTTTCTCCACTTAATTTTCCTACTACACTATTTCTTCTTAATCTCTTTTATGTTTCTATATAAATAAGTTTTTCCCTCGCCTATCCGTCTTTCCTTCAAATCACCCTGGTTCCACCGGGGCTGGACCCCGGCACCATCCTACTTCTAGGAATCTATTAGAAATAAGGAAATGTCATTTGCATGAGGTTATTCACTGTTGGGTAGCTTTGCTTAAAATAGAACATGACTCTCAACACACAGACAACAAAATCAATTAACATATAAATGCAGAAGCTTCCTCTAAAATAACACACAAAACGATATGGAGCTAATGTATCCCTGTAGATGACTGCATCATTCAATCATAGAAATATAAAACATACTTGGGGCCAAAAATACTAGCCAAATACAGTAAACTGAGTTCACAGAGAGAGCTGGAGTAATATGAGTTTGGATAGCACATTGCAAGCATGTGATCTGAATCTATTTGGTTCCTAAGTTTCAGAGAGTGATTCCTGAGTTTAGAAAGTGAACAGCTAATCCCAAGGCTTATCAGAGTCATTCCAGGGTCCTGGATTTGGATATTGAGGGTTTGGTTATCAAGGGAATATCTGCATATGTCTTTAAGGGCGATCTACTGCATTTCTGTCTGGAGGACTTAGAATGCATTATAGAGTCACAGGAGCCTAGTATTTCCTCAGCTCTCTCCTGTCCACTGGGATTCAAGGTTGATAAAATGTGGTTCTGTCTTGAAGGGTAAGAAAGGAAGATAGGAAGTAACACCAAAATGTCTACCATGTGTCAGGTCATTTGCCCACATTACCTCTGACCTATCACAAACTATCTGACACCAAAGCAAGATATTATCATCAGTCACCTGCAGTGCCAGAACATTCCAACATACAGGAAAAGTAGCTGATTTAACATGGTAACAGCAGGACTCAGTCTAAGGGAGTCTTCACAGTAAGCCTCTGGATGCATAAGGAAATCCAGGGGGCACCAGCATGAGTAGGTTGTAACCATGGTAAACTGAAGAGTCCTCAGTCAGTGTGAGCCACATTCACTCAGAAATTCATAGCAGTGCACCCACTCCTGATCTCCATAAGATTCTCCATCCTACATCCATAGGGGAACCCCAAGAAGGCTTGCTCCCTTCATGTTCTTCTATCAATTCCATGGAACAAGACTTTGGGAACCTTAGGGTCTACTTTGGGACAAATGAAGATGTCATGAGCAGAGCAGACTGAAGGTCCATGAGACCACCAAGAGCAGACAGACCCAGGCACACTGCAGGATGAGAAACTCACTTCTTGGTCCTCTGGAGCCGCATCTTTCAACGAGGGTCTGGGAAATTGGAGAGACTGAACCAAAGACTCAGAGATCACAGTGGGAGTTCTGGGAACTGGAGATGGTTCAGACGGCTCCTTCTCCTTCTCAAAAAAGGAAAAAATATCTACCCCAGATTTCAGGAACTCAGAATAAATTCCTCTTTTCACCATTTTGCCCTAAAATTTAAAAAAATGAGAGAAATTAATTTATATTTGATAATATTAAACCAACATAAATACTAATCAAAAAGTTATATGGTCTTAAATTATGATTTTTATTAAAAAAAAAAATGATCCCTGGGTCTAGAATTCTTGTTGAGAAATCTAGCTCAGTCAGCTCAGCCAAACCCTGTCCCTGAGTCAGGTGCTGGGGGATGTGAAAGAAACGTGTGTTCACATGTTAAAAATGGAGGCCATTGACATGACTACCCTGGGCACTTAGGGAAGGAAGAAGTACAGAGGTTGGCGGCAGGATCAGCACAGTCTTTTTAGACAACATGGGAACTGAGAGAAGCTTCATGTGACAATTCCAGGAAAGAAATTTAAACCTAACCCAGAGATGGGGCCCAGCACATCTGCATGTGGGTAAGAGTCTCTCATTAATCTTCACTGCCCACTGTCACTGTCACACTGTCATGTGCCTGGCCAGGATAATAGGAGCCAGCCCCAGACAGAAAACCCACGAGAGGCATCTCCATGGTCTCTACAGCTGCCCCCACACACTCAGCAAGTTCCCAACTGAAAATTCAATATTCCACCTTTTAAAGTAATTAAACAAGGAGGCCATGGGGCTGAGGTGGCTCTAAAGCCTTGGCAGTCTGTGTCCACAAACCAAAACCTAAGCCAGAATCAATGCACTCAGATCCAAGAAATAACTTAGGAACGACCAACCACAAGCAGCCAACTAGGCTTCCCCAAATCAGGCAACTGCTTAAGCCACAGCCAATCTAATCATTATCTGTGAACACATGTGACTCATCCTTGCACAGTTTCCCTCCCTTACAAAGTCACACAAAATAATGTGCAGATGTTTCACTATCTTCTGACCCCATGAAACCATACTCAGCTGATTCCCTCAGTAGCAAATAAAACCTCAGAGGGAAAAAAGTCAGGATGCAAAACTCATCAAATGAGAGCAGCTGTGGTTAAGGCAGCTCAGGTGGAGAGAGCTGGCCAGGACCCTCGCTGGGACCCCTCCCACCCTCTCCCCTGAGGGGGTCCACTGGGATAAATGCAGGGAAGCATCTGGGTACTGTCTGATACTGCAGAACTAAAAAATTATACAGAATGTATTGTGTATTGTTCCACTTGGGAGGCAAAATTCACACATCTATTTAATGAAATAACACTCTGCTGGAAGACAGCACGGGAGATCCCACCCATGACAAGGTCAGGCAGAGAGATCTGACAGGCAAGGTGAGTCAGGTCTCAAGGGGTCCTCTGTCTGAGAATCTACCCCAAAACCAAAATCTGTCTGTTTACTGTGTGCTATACTATACTCTTCTGACATTACCACCTTTCTCTGGAAAGAGTTAACTCAGAGCTCCAGTTAACAGTCTCCTGCATATAAAAAGAATGTCAATGGCTTTCTAACTTACCTGGCTGGTCTGCCCGGACTTTTACAACTTGTGAATTGTTTACAGCCCCCCAAAGGTGAGAGGCACAAAGCTTAAAACATCTTAAAGATATAGAACCTTTTAAAGTTAGAGGCCTCCATATCCTTTATCTTTTAGGCACCTGGGAGGATATTAATCAATGTAAATGGGATACAGAAATAGGAATATAGTAGTTTTGATGTTAGAAATACTAGACTTTTGAGTTAATGAGTTTTCTCTTTGTTATAAATCACTGTACTTCTCTTTCTTTGTTATAAGTTGTTGTGTCCTTGCTATGTAAGAATGTAACTTTATTTAGTGCTTTCTGAGAGTGGCACAAGACTTTGGGAAGAACAACACTATTATACTTATCAGAAAAGGGCTGTAAATTGCTAATTGGCCTTCTGGCCAGAAGATGATGTAAATCACCTAAGACTTGTGTATACAACTAGGTATGCAGAGAGAAAGCCTGGTCTCAATAAGAGTCAGGGCCGCTGACGCTGCATAATTTTGTATTGTCCATTGATCTCTATGTACAATCAAAAGTATAAAAGGCCTTTCTGGACAATAGAGGATGGGCCAGTCACTGGAAAGACTGGTTTCCCCTGTATCAAATCACTCTCTCTGTTACTCCCTCTCCCTCCCTCTCCTTTTCAAGCTGAATTCCCATCTGGGTGTGGAGGCTCTCCAAGTCTACTTACTTGCCCTGGCTTCTAAGACCCATGGGAGAGGGAGCCCAAGGCGGGGCACCCTCCACTATTCAAGTGGGCGCCGGTGGCCTAATGTAGATGGTGCAAGTTCCTTGTCTTGGAACTTTATTGTTTTTCCACGTAAAGCAAGTTATTCAGCATCTTTTCTTCACTAATTTTTCTACTACACTATTTTTTCCTAATCTCTCTTAATATTTCTAAATAAATAAGTTTTTCCTCACCTACTCTGTCTCCCCTTTGAATTACCCTGGATCTACCGGGGCTGGACCCTGGCACCACTCACCACAAAAAATCTGTAATAGGCACAGTGAAATGACTGGTAGTACAAAGACAGCAATTTCTCTCAGCAGTCAAGCACTGACAATTCCGAGGAGACAAGAGGGCAGCCATCCCCTTTCTGCTGTGAGAGAGGGACCAGAAAAACAAGATGGTCCCCAATTCATCCAGGAGTGCTCACCAGTGGACAAACAGTTGTTTTATTAATGCTACAATTGAGGGTAATGTCCTGAAAGGAAGCAATAAGGGGACCCCAAATCATCTAAGGACTGGATAAATAGGTTATTCTTCTGCCCACTGATCTTGTGCTCATAACAATGTTAACACTGCAGTATACATACTAGAATCGCCCCCTCTGCGCATGAAATCAACTGCTCTCCACCTTGCAAACCTTAGCCCCTTCTAGAGGAGTGGAGAAAGAGTTGACACATGGAACTGCTTCCAGAGAGAAAGGGGTTCTGTATTTTAATACTCTTTCTTGGAGCAGAGATTCATTTCAGAAATCAGGGGTCTGACCAAGGGCCTGTGGAGCACTCAGGGGTTAGCAACAAAGGTGCTGAGACCCAGAACTAAAAAAGCCAAGGAGTGAAGCATTAAATGACCACCAAGTCTGCAAACTTCTCACTAATCTCCACACCACCCCTGGTCATGCTAGGAGTTGCAGATTGGATGGTGCCTCCTCCTCAAAAAGACAAGTTCAAATATGACACCTGTGAACAATACCTGGAGCAGGGTGACCCTACATCCAGTAAGACCGATGTCATTATGAGAAGAGAAGAAACCCAGACAGACATGGGGACAAGGGCCGTGTGACATCAGAGGCAGAGACCACAGTGCTGTAGCTGGAAGCCAAGGAACACAAGAAAGGCCAGTGAACACTAGAGGCTGGAGGAAAGGATTCTCCCCTGGAGCCTTCAGGGAGAGCACGGTCCTTCCAGAAGCTGGATTTGAGATCTGTAGCCTCCAGAACAGGGAGATGATAAACTTCTGCTGTTTTAAGTCACCCAGATTGCAGGACTTGGTTACAGCAGCTCTAGAAACTGATACCCTAGCCTGAGCCCATACTTCACTCTCCTGAGCTTTACTAAGACTTGTAACTGCTTCTGCTATCCCCCTCCAGTGACCATCAGAGGACTCTCTTAAATCCCACATCAGACCACCTCCCTCTTCTTCTATGGACCATCCAATGCTTCCATCCCTCTTCCGGTCCCTGCCCACAGCTTGGAGACCAGCTCCCTCCCGTCCCCCTGCTCACTCTCCTCAGACACACTGGTCTTCCTGCCATTCCTCCAAACTGCCAGGTCAGCTCCTTCCTTAGGACCCCTGCCTCAGACCCCCTCTCCTGAGTGACTGTGTGGCCCCCACCTTCATATCACTCAGACCAAGTGAGGCACCAGTTCCTCAGGAAGGCAGCTGGGATGTCAGCCCACCTCTCTCTCTGTCACATCCTCCCCACAAGAACAGGAGCCCCATGAGGGCAGGGCCTTGTCCTCCTGCCGCACAGGCTCCCACACGTATCGGGCACATAGAGACCTGGGCAGGGAGACCAGCGACTGGAGACACCAGCAGAGTGGGCAGCTCTGAACCGGGTGCTCAGCTACCCAGCCTCACTTCTTGTGTTAATGGAAGATGCTCTTTAGGCAAACTATATGACAATCACCTGGATACAAACAGATCTAAGTATCTCTAATTTCTAAGTAATACACTTTGCCTTAAGTCACGGAAGAAATTACTGCACAATTGCACTCATCTCACATGCTAGTAAAGTAATGCTCAAAATTCTCCAAGCCAGGCTTCAGCAATACGTGAACTATGAAATTCCAGATGTTCAAGCTGGTTTTAGACAAGGCAGAGGAATCAGAGATCAAATTGCCAACATCTGCTGGATCATGGAAAAAGCAAGAGAGTTCCAGAAAAACATATATTTCTGCTTTATTGACTATGCCAAAGCCTTTGACTGTGTGGATCACAATAAACTGTGGAAAATTCTGAAAGAGATGGAAATACCAGACCACCTGACCTGCCTCTTGAGAATCCTATATGCAGGTCAGGAAGCAACAGTTAAAACTGGACATGGAACAAAGGACTGGTTCCAAATAGGAAAAGGAGTACGTCAAGGCTGTATATTGTCACCCTGCTTATTTAACTTCTATGCAGAGTACATCATGAAAAACTCTGGGCTGGAAGAACCACAAGCTGGAATCAAGATTGCCAAGACAAATATCAATAACCTCAGATATGCAGATGACACCACCCTTATGGCAGAAAGTGAAGAGGAACTAAAAAGCCTCTTGATGAAAGTGAAAGTAGAGAGTGAAAAAGTTGGCTTAAAGCTCAACATTCAGAAAACGAAGATCATAGCATCTGGTCCCATCACTTCATGGGAAATAGATGGGGAAACAGTGTCAGACTTTATTTTTGGGGGCTCCAAAATCACTGAAGATGGTGATTGCAGCCATGAAATTAAAAGATGCTTACTCCTTGGAAGAAAAGTTATGACCAACCTAGATAGCATATTCAAAAGCAGAGACATTACTTCGCCAACAAAGGTCCATCTAGTCAAGGCTATGGTTTTTCCAGTGATCATGTATGCATGTGAGAGTTGAACTGTGAAGACAGCTGAGCACAGAAGAATTGATGCTTTTGAACTGTGGTGTTGAAGAAGACTCTTGAGAGTCCCTTGGACTGCAAGGAGATCCAACCAGTCCATTCTGAAGGAGATCAGCCCTGGGATTTCTTTGGAAGGAATGATGCTAAAGCTGAAACTCCAGTACTTTGCCACCTCATGCGAAGAGTTGGCTCACTGGAAAAGACTCTGATGCTGGGAGGAATTGGGGGCAGGAGGAGAAGGGGACGACAGAGGATGAGATGGCTGGATGGCATCACTGACTCGATGGACATGAGTCTGCATGAACTCCGGGAGTTGGTGTGGACAGGGAGGCCTGACATGTTGCGATTCATGGGGTCACAAAAAGTCGGACACGACTGAAATAAAATTGCATCATTACACTTAACAGATTTCATTAGAAGAGTGATGATTCAGTAACCTAGGGTTTATGTGGCTTAGAGTGTGAAAGAAAGTGAAAGTCACTCAGTCCTTTCTCACTCTTTATGACCCCATGGACTATACAGTCCATGGAATTCTCCAGGCCAGAATACTGGAGTGGGTAGCCTTTCCCTTCTCCAGGGGATCATCCCAACCCAGGGTTTGAACCCAGGTCTCCCACATTACAGGCAGATTCCCTACCAGCTGAGCCACAAGGGAAGCCCTAGAGTGTAGGCTTAGAGTGTAGTAGTGATATTTCTGGGCTTTCCAGGTGGCACTAGTGGTAAAGAACCTGCCTGCCAATGAGACAGTGTTCGATGGTAAGAGACTCAGTTTCAGTTCCTGGGTCGGGAAGATCCTCTGGAGGAGGGCATGGTAACTCCCTCCAGTATTTTTGCCTGGGAAATCCCATGAACAGAAGAGCCTGGTGGGCTACAGGTCTTTGGATTCATTCTCCAAGGCATGAACAGAAGCTCTGAGCAGAAGGGGATGTAAAACTCAGGGAGAAGAGGGTGTTTACCATGAATGCGAGGAGAGTGACTTGCGGGGATGTCTGTCCTTCAACACACCTGAGTGCTAGCAATTCCACAGACTTCTAGAAATTACTTACATCTCTCAGTATCAGAATCTGACTTGCATCTTTTAGGTACTGCAACTGATGAGTCACTAAGACTGTGATCTTCTCCTTTAAGGCCTGATGAATACACCTACAAATGTAAAAGATACAGTATGCAAAAGCATATTAATGGGGGTGCTTCAAACTGCAAATGTATATTTTGAAAAAAATAAGACAAAGACTACACAGCAGTCAAAGATCTGCAGTTTAAATACCAAATCAATAACAAATATTAAATAAATTTAAATCAATTAATCCGATTAGGTTCTTAAATTTATCAGCAACAAATTTGAACCTAACTCTGCTTTAAAAAGCAGTCCAGTGAAGGAGGCACCAACAGCTAAGGTTTTTTTTTTTCTTTTCTAAAACTCAGCTTAACAATTATTTACATGTTTCATAAAGAAAAACAACTAATACTGAGATTCCGAAATTCTACTGAACTAAAATACTATTTTATTGCTATGTAGGAATGGGAGGAGAGGGATCTATTTCATATAAAAATGTGTACATTCTTAGATATCTTTCTATGTAATTATAATTAATGATATAAATATTAATAACAACAACAACAACAAAAACTAATAGATTCTTGGTAATCTTGGCCACAGTGCATTTGCTAGACACTTGTTTTCAAAGAACATTAGATAAAAAATGATTGCCAGCATGGCCTCCACTAGTTTCTGCAATATTCCCAGTTCTATCCAGGAAGCAAGTCTTCTTCCATTAGGACTGAACACTTTCCAAACATGAAAATAAAATGAACGGAATCCAAATGGCCCAAATCACAGTGGAAATCACCCAAGGTCTCAGAGCACATGCCAGTTCTCATCAAGACCTCCCTCACTATTCAACCTTAAATTTTTTTCACAGAGAAAAAACTGTTGCTACTTTTTAAATGCAGACCCCTAACAACTCAGCCCCAGTCTAACCCCAAAGGGTCCACAACCCCTCTAGGAAAGAGAGTGTCCATGTCTGGGGCCCTGGTGACCACGGGCAGGTTTCCAGGCAGGTACTCTGAGAGCCCGAGCCCCTTGCAGAGCAAATCTCAGGAACCTGGGCCAGAGCTCAGCCTGTGAGTGAGTTAGATGGAGAGTCTAGAAGCAGCAGGCTGCAGCTCAGTCCCTCTCATGAGCATGATAACATCGGACAAGAGACTAAACCTGTTTCTCCTTCTCAGAATGACGTCAATGACAACTCATCCATACCATCTAAGAAATCAAACCACCAATACGCTCAGTGAACATCAGTCCCTTTTCCCACTCCTCCCTAACCACAAATGGTCATGTGCTTTGGACTCAGGACAGCAAAGTCCTAAGGAGATACTCTGGACAATGGGTCTGTGATCAGAAGCAAGACTCCAGGATGTAGAAACATACACCATTGCTTCATTAAGTCCAAAAGGATTCACCTTACTCTTTAACATGTGCTAGTTCAGCATTCACACTAGATTTCTTGACTAACACTTTTTTCAGATATAGTACTAAAGTATTTAAATAGAATTTTTTCTCTTTAACTCATAATTACCTGCCAGTAGTCCCTGAAGGTGGATGTTAACCAAATCCAGTGGGCTGTTATGTCCAAGATGGACAAACACAAAAGTTTTTAAATGTTTTCTTAACAGTCCATCACAGATGAGGTAACATAAATAATTACAGTGAAGTGATCAGCAGATTTTTTTTGACTGTGTGGATCACAATAAACTGTGGAAGATTTTGAAAGAGATAGGAATACCAGACCACCTGACCTGCCTCTTGAGAAACCTATATGCAGGTCAGGAAGCAACAGTTAGAACTGGACATGGAACAAAAGACTGGTTCCAAACAGGAAAAGGAGTACGTCAAGGCTGTATATTGTCACCCTGCTTATTTAACTTCTATGCAGAGTACATCATGAGAAACACTGGACTGGAAGAAGCACAAGCTGGAATCAAGATCACGAGGAGAAATATCAATAACCTCAGATATGCAGATGACACCACCCTTATGGCAGAAAGTGGAGAAAAACTAAAGAGTCTCCTGATTAAAGTGAAAGAGGAGAATGAAAAAGTTGGCTTAAAGCTCAACATTCAGAAAATGAAGATCATGGCATCTGGTCCCATCACTTCATGGAAAATAGATAGGGAAATAGTGGAAACAGTGCCAGACTTTATATTTTTGGGCTCCAAAATCACTGCAGATGGTGATTGCAGCCATGAAATTAAAAGATGCTTACTCCTTGGAAGCAAAGTTATGACCAACCTAGATAGTACATTGAAAAGCAGAGACATTGCTTTGCCAACAAAGGTCCATCTAGTCAAGGCTATGGTTTTTCCAGTAGTCATGTATGGATGTGAAACTTGGATTGTGAAGACAGCTGAGTGCTGAAGAATTGATGCTTTTGAACTGTGGTGTTGCAGAAGACTCTTGAGAGTCCCTTGAACTGCAAGGAGATCCAACCAGTACATCCTAAAGGAGATCAGTCCTGGGTATTCTTTGGAAGGAATGATGCTAAAGTTGAAACTCCAATACTTTGGCCACCTCATGAAAAGTGTTGACTCATTGGAAAAGACTCTGATGCTGGGAGGGATTGGGGGCAGGAGGAGAAGAGGACGACAGAGGATGAGATGGCTGGATGGCATCACCGACTTGATGGACGTGAATCTGAGTGAACTCCAGGAGTTGGTGATGGACAGGGAGGCCTGGCGTACTGCAATTCATGGGGTCGCGAAGAGTCGGACATGACTGAGCGACTGAGCTGAACTGAATTCATCAGTTGATGGCTTTATATTTTTTCCTAAAGAATGCTTTTATCCAAATCATTAGGAAGATACGCTATTTTCCAAGTTTTTAGATTCCAGATTTCCAAGTCATGACATAGAAATTACTAAGGCAGCAATCAGTTGTTTAACTGTTATTCCTATATGAAGGCCGTGTTAATCCTATATTCCCACATATAATCATATATAAGGGCTGGCCCCTGACAGCTCAGTTGGCTGCCTGCATTGGGGAGGACCTTGGTTTGATCCCTGGGTTGGAAAGATCCCCTGGAGAAGGGAAAGGCCACTCACTCCAGTATTCTGGCCTGGAGAATTCCATAGACTGGATATTCCATGGGCTTGCAAAGAGTCAGATACGACTGAGTGCCTTTCACTTTCACGTTTCACTTTAAAAGAGGACACATCCCGTGGTGGAGGGGACACAAATGAAACAGATAGAGGCCCCACCTTCATTCATTCAATCAGCAGAGGTTTGTTGAGGAGCCAGGCACTGTCCTAAGTGCTGAGGATCCACCCACAGGTCAAGATAGAAGATAATACTCTGCACTGTATAGAGAACACACTGAACAAGTATAGAAGATGCACTATTCAGCTGTGACCTGTGCTCTAAAGAAAAAACAAGGGGGGCTGCTCTCTTAGATGTGGAGATACGGGAGCCCTCAGACTCTCTGAGGAAACATCCTGGAAGAAGACACAGCAGGTGCAGGAGTCCTGGGACAGAACACGCTGGGCCTTCCTGCATTCACAGCTTGCGGGCAGGTAGAGGGAACTCATAAATGGTGAAGGGCACCTACTGAGGGCTGTGGGAAGACAGAGGGCACGGGCTCCCCCTAGAGGAGTAGCAGGGAATGGCAGGTTCCGTCTTCCTTCTGTGTCCTGTGCACTGCTCCTGCCTCTGGGACAGAGGGACCAGTGTGCACAGACAGACGGGGTGAGAAAGGACCCCACAGAGCCCGCACAGCTGGATACTGAGTGGGTGTGGGGACGAGCTGGAAAGGCTGAGGCGGGCAGACAGCAAAGAAGCCTGTTCTCTGTTTGAGGACCTGGAGCTGCTTCCTGAATGTGAAGAGGGGTCTGAGAAGGCCTGGAGCAGGAGGGTGAGCTGTGTAGACAGTAGCGTGGGAGTCTGATCAGGACAGACCCAAAGACTTAATAATGCAGGAGGCGAGGGTCTGGGATGTGAGGCTGAACCAGGACAGGATCCAAAGCTGGATACAGGTGAGACAGCATCAGTTCACCCAAGGCCCCTCACCTTCTGTGGGTAGCAGAACCCATTTAGTGTTCACAGCATAATGTAAAACTCATGAACCTTAATGACCTTCCTTCATGACTGAAGGAATGTGTTCATAAGTAAAGTGTGATTCATTCACTTTTAATATAGAACCCTTCACATGACTAAGATTCCATGTGACCACCATCTCTCACAGCATATTGTTCCATCCAATTCTCTAACTTGAGAACACCCTCCAGTTGCTACTGAGTGATTTCCTAAATTGCTTTCATGCTCTCTGCTTTTGCTTTAAATCACCCTAGAGAATGTGATTCTGATTAGCAAACAACTGTCTTAAGCCTGCTTCTCTCAAGTATATATCCAAAGTGGTACACCCAAAATATAAGAGGATTTTATAAATATCTCCTGTGTTCAGAAAAGAACTCAAGAGAACTTCTGTGATCAGCACACTATATCTGACACCAATTGTCTTTCCCTGAGACACAGATGCAACATTCAGCAGAATCTGTTCCTGCCAAGATGGAGAACTTGTGTAGATGCTCACAAGATGGTGTGACACACATTTGTGAGCTCGGGTTGGGGCACTGGAAACAAGGAGGCTGAGATACTCATGATGCCAGGGGGTGGGGAGGGGGGGAATCCCTGCACAGCACAAGCTCCTGTCACTAAACTCACAGCAAGACACAAGGCACTTCTCTGAGGGAAAATCCGTCAAACCAGGAATAGGAGAGGCTGGGAAGGTAGGGTCAGATCAGAGAGCTGGAGACCACGCCATGTGTCATCTGCCCTGTTCTCTCGTGTTCTCAAAGATTCTGTGCTACTATGCATCTTTGTGTATATGTGTGTTACAATATACCTAACATGAAATTTACCATTTTAACAATCTGAAGCATATAGCCCAATGGCATTAAGTATATTCATGTAGTTGTGCAACCATCACCATCATCCATCTCCACGACTCTTTCATTACCTCAACACTGACACATTTTACATAGAGGCAGATTCCGCCAAAGACTAATGACCCCTGCTTAGAGGACGTGGAATCCCAGCTCCTGGTGTCCAGAGCTCAGAGCTCCTCACACGTCTCCCTCTTAAACACTGGACTCTGCTGAAGTCTCTACTTTGCTATTCTGGACCTGTAAATCAGTCATGTACCCTCAGATCCACTTGACACTTTAACCATCCATACCGTCAAATTCAATGACAGGGACTTTTAAAAGGTAATCATTACCCTTAATTATACTGGACCTATGGGAATACCAGACCACCTGACCTGCCTCTTGAGAAACCTATATGCAGGTCAGGAAGCAACAGTTAGAACTGGACATGGAACAACAGACTGGTTCCAAATAGGAAAAGGAGTATGTCAAGGCTGTATATTTTCACCCTGCTTATGCAGAGTACATCATGAGAAACGCTGGGCTAGAAGAAGCACAAGCTGGAATCAAGATTGTCAGGAGAAATGTCAATAACCTCAGATATCCATATGACACCACCCTTATGGCAGAAAGTGAAGAGGAACTAAAAATCCTCTTGATGAAAGTGAAAGAGGAGAGTGAAAAAGTTGGCTTAAAGCTCAGCATTCAGAAAATGAAGATCATGGCATCTGGTCCCATCACTTCATGGCAAATAGATGGGGAAATAGTGGAAACAGTACCAGACTTTATTTTTCTGGGCTCCAAAATCACTGCAGATGATGATTGCAGCCATGAAATTAAAAGATGCTTACTCCTTGGAAGCAAAGTTATGACCAACCTAGATAGCATATTAAAAAGCAGAGACATTACTTTGCCAACAAAGGTCTATCAAGTCAAGGCTATGGTTTTTCCAGTAGTCATGTATGGATGTGAGAGTTGGACTGTGAAGAAAGTTGAGCACCAAAGAATTAATGCTTTTGAACTGTGGTGTTGCAGAAGACTCTTGAGAGTCCCTTGGACTGCAAGGAGATCCAACCAGTCCATTCTAAAGGAGATCAGTCCTGGGTGTTCTTTGGAAGGAATGATGCTAAAGCTGAAACTCTAATACTTTGGCCACCTCATGCAAAGAGTTAACTCATTGGAAAAGTCTCTGATGCTGGGAGGTATTGAGGGCAGGAGGAGAAGGGGATGACAGAGGATGAGATGGTTGGATGGCATCACTGACTCGATGGACGTTAGTTTGAGTGAACTCCGGGAGTTGGTGATAGACAGGGAGGCCTGGTGTGCTGCAATTCGTGGGGTCACAAAGAGTTGGACACAACCGAGTGACTGAACTGAACTGAACTGAATCTAATCTGACTGGTGTGCTTAGATGAAAAGAAGACTAAGACATAAGGACATGGACACAGGCATGTAAATTAGTGAAATTAGAATACACACCCCAACCATGAACAAAAATAAACTAAAAATGGCTTAAAGACTTAATCATAAGATGTGACACCATAAAACTCTAGAAGAGATTAGAGTTTCTCTGACATAAATTATACCAATATTTTCTTAGGTCAGTCTCCTAAGGCAATAGAAATATAAGTAAAAATATATAAATGGGGGCTTCTCTGGTGACACATTGGTAAAGAACCCGTGTGCCAATGCAGGAGACATGGGTTCGGTCCCTGGTCCAGGAGGGTCCCACATGCCACAGAGCAGCTACGTCCATGCCTCACAACTACTGGGCCTGTGCTCTGGGTCCCAGGAGCCTCAGCTACTGAGCCCACACACCCTAGAGCTAGTGCTCTGCTCAAGAGGAACCACTGAAATGAGAAACCCACACACTGCCACTAGAAAAAAGCCCCTGCTCATCACAACTAGAGAAAAAACCCCACAGCAACAAAGAGCCAGCACAGCCATAAATAAATTTTTTAATTAAAAAAATAAACAAAAGGGACATAATCAAATTTACAAGCTTTTACACAGTAAAGGAAACCATAAACACAATGAAGAGACAACTACAGAATGGGAGAAGATACTACAAATAATGTGACCAACAGGGGCTTAATTTCCAAACACACAAACAGCTCATACAACTCAAAAACAACAACTACAAAAAATCCAATCAAAAAATGGGCAGAAGAACTGAATAGACATTTCTCCAAAGGACACACACAGATGGCCAATTCAGTTCAGTTCATTCTCTCAGTCGTGTCTGACTCTGCAACCCCATGAACTGCAGCATGCAAGGCCTCCCTGTCCACCCAAACCCATGTCCATTGAGTCAGTGATGCCATCCAACCATCTCATCCTCTGTCCTCCCCTTCTATTCCTGCCCTCAATCTTTCCCAGCATCAGGGTCTTTTCAAATGAGTCAGCTCTTCGCATCAGGTGGCCAAAGTATTGGAGTTTCAGCTTCAACATCAGTCCTTGCAATGAACACCCAGAACTGATCTCCTTTAGGATAGACTGGTTGGATCTCCTTGCAGTCCAAGGGACTCTCAAGAATCTTCTCTGACATCACAGTTCAAAAGCATCAATTCTTTGGCCCTCAGCTTTCTTTATAATCCAACTCTCACATCCATATATGACCACTGGAATATCCATAGCCTTGACTAGATGGACCTTGTCAGCAAAGTAATGTCTTTGCTTTTTAATATGCTATCTAGGTTGGTCATAACTTTCCTTCCAAGGGGTAAGTGTCTTTTAATTTCATTGCTGCAATCACCATCTGCAGTGATTTTCGAGCCCAGAAAAATAAAATCAGCCACTGTATCCACTGTTTCCCCACTATTTGCCATGAAGTAATGGGACTGGATGCTATGATCTTAGTTTTCTGAATGTTGAGCTTTAAGCCAACTTTTTCAGTCTCCTCTTTCACTTTCATCAAGATGGCCAATAGGCACATGGAAAGAAGCTCACCATTTTGAATTATTAGAGAAATGCAAATCAAAACTATAATGAGGTATATCACCTTACACCAGTCAGAATGGTCATTATTAAAGTAACAGTTGCTGAGGGGGAATGCAGTAAAGCACTCCTCCTACACTGCTGGTGGGAATATCAGCTGTCACAGGCATTATGGAAAAGACTATGGAGGTTCCTCCGGAGAAGCCAATGGCACCCCACTCTAGTACTCTTGACTGGAAAATCCCATGGACAGAGGAGCCTGACAGGCTGCAGTCCATGGGGTCGCGAAGAGTCGGACATGACTGAGTGACTTCACTTTCACTTTTTACTTTTATGCATTGGAGAAAGAAATGGCAACCCATTCCAGTGTTCTTGCCTGGAGAATCCCAGGGATGGGGGAGCCTGCTGGACTGCTGTCTATGGGGTTGCACAGAGTCGGACATGACTGAAGCAACTTAGCAGCAGCAGCAACAGCAGCATGGATGTTCCTCAGAAAACTAAAAACAGAATTACCTTATAATCCAGTAAGCCCACTCCTGAGCATATATCTGGAGGAAACTATAAATCAAAAAGACACATGCATCCCTATGTTCATAGCCAAACTATTCACAATAGCCGAAACATGAAAATAACCTAAATGTCCATAGACGAATGGATAAAGAAGATGCGATACATATAGACAATGCAATACCAGTTAGCCATAGAAAAAAAAGAAAGAAAGAATACCATTTGCAAAACTGTGGATGGACCTAGACTTTATAATACTAAGTGAAGTAAGTCAGAAAGAGAAAGACAAATATCATGTATCACTTATACGTGAAATGCAAAATATGGCAAAAATGAACCTATTTACAAAACAGAAACAGACTCACAGACATAGGGAATGGACTTGGGGGAGGCTGAGAAGAGGACCCAGTTCCTTTGGGGAAGGAAGAGTAGAAGCTCAGGTGTGGGGGGAGGAGGAAGCAGGGCTGTAAGCAGGACAGCAGACATGTATTCGCCTGGAGAAGCCAGCGTATTCAGTAGAGAGAAGCAGTTTGGAAATTCTCGCTGTCAGGTTCCGTGTTAGTTGCTAGGGCTGCATATATTCAGGCTGCTCTCACAGGAGACCAGAGCCTGGATGGCTTAAAAATAATGGAAGTTTATCTCTCTCAGTTCTGGAGGCTGAGAAAGTTTAAGTCAGGGTGCTGACAGATTCAGCATCTGGTGAGGGTGTGATTCCTGCGTCCTCATGTGGTGGAAGGGTGAGGAAGCCCTGTGGTTCCTTTTATCAGGGCACTAATCCCTTTCATGGAGGCTCCACCCTCTTGACCTGATCACCTCCTGATGGTCCCACCTCCTAATACCAATACAATGGGGATTAGGTTTTAACGCATAAATTTTGAGGACAGAAACATTCAGTCTCTAGCAAACTGTCACAGATGGCGGTGCTTAGAGAACAGAAATCAGTTCTCTCACGGTTCTTGAGACTGGGAGTTCAGCGCGCAGGCAGCTTTGGTCTCTGCTGAGCACGTCTCCTCACCCACTGGCAGCGACCACCGCGCAGTGTCCTCACATGGTCCCCTCTGGCCTTGAGCACTTCTGTGTCTCTGTTCGTTTATTTTTTTAAGTTTTTATTGAAATATAGTCGATTTACAGTATCATGTTAATTTCTTTGTATAGCAAAGTGACTCAGTTATACACATATATACATTCTTTTTAATATTCTTTCATTATGGTTTATCTCAGGATATTGAATATAGTTCTCTGCACTATACTGTAGGACCTTGTTGTCTGACCATTATACACATAATAGTTTGCATCTGCTAATCCCAAATTCCCAGCCCATCCTTCCCCCACACCCCCTCCATGCAGCGTGAC